>NC_048301.1:93348174-93511616 GCF_013100865.1 Trachemys scripta elegans
ACTCCAAAGAGAAACTGCTGAGCTCCAGTTCATTTGCAAATTTGACACCATCAGATCAGGATTAAACAAAGACTGTGAATGGCTATCCAACTACAGAAACAGTTTCTCCTCCCTTGGTGTTCACACCTCAATTGCTAGCAGAGCACCTCACCCTCCCTGATTGAACTAACCTCGTTATCTCCACACTGATATATACCTGCCTCTGGAGATTTCCATTACTTGCATCTGAAGAAGTGAGGTTCTTACCCACGAAAGCTTATGCTCCCAGTACTTCTGTTAGTCTCAAAGGTGCCACAGGACCCTCTGTTGCTTTTTACAGGAAATAAACAAAAATTCACAGAAGACCATGACCTGTCTGTGACTTTTACTAAAAATACTGGGGGGGAAGGAGTGGCTGACAGGGGATGACTGAAGCCTGAGGAGAGAGGATAAGAGCCCAAGCCCTGCTACAGGGAGGGGGAACCAGTACCTGGCACACACAGGGACTCAGAGCTCTGGGGTACCCCATCGCAGCTCGGCGCTCTTGGGTGCCTCCTCCGCCCACAGTGGCTCGGAGCTCCAGGACCAGCAGCTCAGAGCTACGGGGACCCCCTCCTGCCCATGGCAGCTGAGAGCTGCAGGGGCCTCCTGTCGCAGCTGAGAGCTGACAGCTCCAGCCCCATCACCCCAGGGATATGGCGGAAAACGTCCCAGAGGTCTCTGGAAGTCGACTTCCATGACCTCTGTGACACAAGCTTATCCTTACTGATGACCATATATGGGGTTGAGAAAGAATTTTCCCCCAGCTCAGATTGGCGGAGACCCTTGGAGTTTTTCGCCTTCCTCTGCAGCACGGGGTAGGGGCCACATGCTGGTTTGAACTAGAGTGAGTGGTGGATTCTCTGTCACTTGAAATCTTTAAATCAAGATTTGAGGACTTCAGGACTCAGCCAGAGTTTATGGGCATATTACAGGAGTGAATAAGTGAGGCTCTGCTGCCAGACTAGATGATCATGTTGGTCCGTTGTAGCTTTAAAGTTTATGAGTCTAATACATGAGAATGTTGATCTGTTCACCAAAGATTTGACTCCTAAAAAAACAGACTGATAACAAAATGTTTTGTTTGATTTGAAACGACACGCTTCATTAGTTTACAGCATCCTGTAACGTTTTAAATTTTTAAAAATAAAATAGAAGGAAATTTCTAAACAAAAAGTTCTTTTGAATTGACCAAATCAAGACATTCAGTTTAGAAAATGTTAAAATTAAACATTTAGACCTTTTCAGGCTTTTTTGAGGGGGAGGGGTGTTTCTACTTGAACAATTGGGAGAAACATGCTTCTGTAAGGCATTTCACTTGGTACCACATGCCGTTTTGATTAAAAACCAGAATAATATAAAGTTAACATGGCACACATTAAATGGACTAAAAGCTGGCTAAATGATAGCTCTCAAAATGGAAGTGTAAATGTGGACTCATCCTCTAGCAGCCGTGTTTATGGGGTTGCCCTGTAGGTTGGCCCTATGCTATATGACATTTTTATCAATGGCCTGGAAGAAAACATAAAATCATCACTGTTTTGTGCGGATGACACAAAAATTGGAGGAGTGGTAAATAAAGAAGAGGAAGTCACTGATATAGAGCGATTCAGATAGCTTGGTAAACCAGGTTCAAGTAACCAATGTGTTTTAATGCGGCTAAATGTAATGTATACGTCTAGGAACAAAGAATGAAGGCCATACTTACAGGACGGGAGGGGCTCTATCCTGGGAAGTAGTGACTCTGAAAAATATTGGCGGGGTCCTGGTGGATAATCAGCTTAACATGAGCTCCCAGTGTGATGTTATAGCCAACAGAGATAATGTGATCCTTGGATGAATGAACAGGGGAATCTCAACTAGAAGTTGAAAGGTTATTTTACTTTTTTATTTGGCACTGGTGTGACCATTGGAATACTGTGTCCAGTTCTGATGCCCACAATACAAGAAGGAAGTTGATATATTGGAAAGGTTCATAGAAGAGCCAGAAGAATGATTAAAGTATTAAAAATATGGTTTCTAGAGACACACTCAAAGAGCTCCATTTATTTAGCTTAACAAAGAGAAGGTTAAGGGGTGACTTGATTGCACTCTACAAGTACCTACATGGGGAACAAATATTTGATAATGGGCTCTTCAGTCTACCAGAGGAAGTAGAACACAATCCAATGAATTGTAGAATCATAGAAGATTAGGGTTGGAAGAAACCTCAGGAGGTAATCTAGTCCAACCTCCTGCTCAAAGCAGGACCAATGACTGGAAGTTGAAAAAATCAGATTGGAAATAAGGTGTACATTTTCAACAGTGAGGGTAATTAACAACTGCAATAATTTACCAAGAATCGTAGTGGATGCTCCATCATTGGCAACTTTTAAATCAAGATTGGATGTTTCTCTAAAATATATTCTCTAGGATTTATTCTGAGGAAGTTCTAGGGCCTGTGTTATTTCATAGAATGATAGAACTGGAAGTGACCTTGAGAGGTCATCTAGTCCAGACCCCTGCACTCAAGGCAGGACTAAGTATTATCTAGACCATCCCTGACAGGTGTTTGTTCAACCTGCTCTGATGATGGAGATTCCAACACCTCCCTAGGCAATTTATTCCAGTGCTTAACCACTCCGGCAGTTAGGAAGTTTTTCCTAATGTCCAACCTAACCCTCCCTTGCTGCAATTTAAGCTCATTGCTTCTTGTCCTATCCTCAGAGGTTAAGAACAACAATTTTCCTCCTTCCTCCTTGTAACAACCTTTTATGTACTTGAAAACTGTTATCATGTCCCCTCTCAGTCTTCTCTTCTCCAGACTAAAAAAAAAACCAATTTTTTCAATCTTCCCTCATAGATCATGTTTTCTAGACCTTTAATCATTTTTGTTGCTCTTCTCTGGACTTTCTCCAATTTGTTCACATCTTTCCTGAAATGTGGCGCCCAGAACTGGACACTCCAGTTGAGGCCTAATTAGCACGGAGTAGAGCAGAAGAATTACTTCTTGTGTCTTGCTTACAACACTCCTGCCAGTACATCCCAGAATGATGTTTGCTTTTTTTGCAACAGCGTTACACTGTTGACTCATATGACCCTCAGATCTCTTTCCACAGTACTCCTTCCTAGGCAGTCATTTCCAATTCTATACGTGTGCCACTGATTGTTCCTTCATAAGTGGAGTACTTTGCATTAGTCATAGACTCATACAATAGAATATCAGTCAGGAGATCAGACTAGATGATCACAATGGTCCCTTCTGACCTTGGAACTTAGGAATCTATGAACCAAGTACTCCTCGTTGTTTTTGCCAAAACATTTCAGTGTCACTGAATTTGCATTTTGCCCTGAAAAAAGTTTCATCCAGAAATTTTGCCCAGCTCTACTCTTAAATCACATAGGTACTTTGAAAATGTAACCCTATATTTTCCGAGTGGTAGCCGGGTTAGTCTGTATCAGCAAAAAGAATGAGGAGTACTTGTGGCACCTTAGAGACTAACAAATTTATTTGAGCATAAGCTTTCATGGGCTAAAACCCACTTCATCAGATGCATGGAGTGGAAAATACAGTAGGAAGATATATAGATAGATAGATAGATATACACACACACACACATACAGAGAACATGAAAAAATGGTCTTGCCATACCAACTCTAATTAGACTAATTGATTAAGGTGGGCTATTATCAGCAGGAGAAAAAAAAAGATTTGTAGTGATAATCAGGATGGCCCATTTCAAACAATTGACAAGAAGGTGTGAGTAACAGTAGGGGGAAAATTAACATGTGGAAATAGTTTTTAGTTTGTGTAATGACCCATCCACTCCCAGTCTTTATTCAAGCCTAATTTAATGGTGTCCTGTTTGCAAATTAATTCTAGTTCTGCAGTTTCTCATTGGAGTCTGTTTTTGAAGTTTTTTTGTTGAATAATTGCGACTTTTAGGTCTGTAATTGAGTGACTAGGGAGGTTGAAGTGTTCTCTGACTGGTTTTTGAATGTTATAATTCTTGACGTCTGATTAGTGTCCTTTTATTCTGTTGCGTAGAGACTGCCCAGTTTGGCCAATGTACATGGCAGACGTGCATTGCTGGCACATGATGACACATATTGCATTGGTAGATGTGCAGTGAACGAGCCTCTGATAGTGTGGCTGATGTGATTAGGTCCTATGATAATGTCCCCTGAATAGATATGTGGACAGAGTTGGCAATGGACTTTGTTGCAAGGATAGGTTGCTGGGTTAGTGTTTTTATTGTGTGGTTGCTGGTGAGTATTTGCTTCAGGTTGGAATGCTCGATTCATTTTTTGGTACCTACAACAATCAGATCCTTTTCCCTATGTTAAGTGCACTCTTGTTATCCCACATCTTATACAGCCTCTTGTGTGGTCTGTAAGGGAAGAAAAATGCTCACCAGCTGAGATAATCCTAAAATTGCCAGCCACAGATGCCTAAATATAATGTGGAGACAAGTACATCTGTTGAGGTATAAGTATTATGGAAATAGAACTGCTATCACACGCCACATAATCACATTTTCACCTGCTCATTCTGTAGACACCTGGAGTGTGTTGGTGATTCACTTGATTGCCGTGTCTGCATTTTCTCAGATAGATTTCTCTCTTCTTCTCCCCCCCACCCCAGCAAGTTCCTCGGAGTCTTTATGTTTTTATTTTGAAATCTTTTTTAGTTACAGGTTTTTAAAGTGGATTTAGCGTTAGATTGGTACAGTGCCTGGCTGACAGATCTGGGGAGTGAAGTCTTCTATTTATTTGTAAATCAGGTTCATCATGCACAGTGGCAGCACAAATCCCCCCTCCTGTGACTAATGTAACTTAATTTTAACTTGGAGGAACCACCTCTGAGGACAACAGAGCAGTGTAGTTTCCAGGACCCTGGCCTTTCAGTTAACACCACGTCAAGATGCCAATCTGGACTTGTTTATAGCTAGGCTTGGAAGGATTAGATTTTTATTGGTAAATGTCAGTAAATGTTGATTTTACCGTACACACTAACTGACCAAAAAATATTTCCATCTATAATAACTGAAAATTTCAGATAGGCAAAGTAAGAAAAGTGCTGCTATTAGAGTTTGATTGAAGGATATTTTACTTTGTATATTTTGACATGCGATGTTGACAATTTATGTTTTAATGGTTATAAAGCTTTTTTAATCTCAATAACTATTGTCTGACCCGTCCCCCTAATTTCCTGCAATTGTGAAAATGTAAATCAATAGAAATTAAAAAATGCTTGAAACCCATAATTTTGTGCAATAGTGAAATTTTAGAGGGATAAAAATCTAAAAAATGCTTTAAGATAAACATTAATATTATCTATCAAAATTATGAAAAAAATAAAAATCAAATTCTGCCAAGCCTATTAAAATCAGTGGAATCACTGAAGTCATTGCCTCTCCCTCCCAGACAAGTGGTTAAATTAACCCCTTGCCTGTTCACCACCACAGATGAAAGTTCCACAAATGCTGGCATTTTCTCAGGGGATAAGGGATGTGTGCATTGATGAGAGGTTTTGGATCATGTTTTTGAGTATGTTTATGCAGCAAACAAAGGCTAAGAACAATTACATATGAAATTAGTAATAGTAACTGTTAGAGGAATAAGAATATTTTTTCTCCTAATTGAGGTGGTAATGTTTTTTTTATACCGTGGGAACCTATATTCTATGATGAAATTAATCAGTCCTGTTATTCACACTTTTGGAGTGAGACTCTCTCCTTGTCAGTGATTTTAAGTTTATTCTCACTCCTCCTTCCTAACTTTTGCTATTTTGGTTCCTTTTGCATTTCAACAGAAAGAGATTTTCCTTTCAGTATTTTGGAATCTCAGTGTTGCATCTGGGTATTTTGCCATTTAACAAACCTGATCTGGTAGGACATAATGACTAGCCCTGGATTCTGTGACTTTTTCTTCCACCTAGATGATGGTTTGGGTTGTTCATTCCATTTTATATTTCTTTGATTATCTCATAGTTAGATGCACAACTTTCAACTCAATAACCCACTCACTGAGTAGTACTATCATTGTAATTAGTTTAGGCTGTTCCACTTCGAAATACTGAGATTTTCTTTTCTATATGAACCTATTACTTAAAGAATAAATGAAATCCTGATGGAAATTGCTTTACTTTTGTTAAAAATGGGTCATTTTACAGACAAATCTTGCTGATAAAATGAATCTTGTTCAATTTAATTCTGCTTACCATCTAATGAAAACCTGGAATGCTACTAGACATGTTTTTAAACTGTAATGGTTTCCTCCCTTTAACTGAAGTTTTCAGTGGATTGCACATTTAATTAAGTATGGTGTGGCACTGGTACTATTGCTTAAGTTCCAGCCTTTACAACATATCATCAGCCAACTTTGGAGCATTCGATGAGTCTATTTAATAGTAAGTAAGTAACAATTTCAAATGTAATGAAATAAAAAGGAGGTTCTAGGAAGAAATTACTTGTTGCCAGGTGGAGAGAAAGAGAGAGAAAGGGAGTGTCCAAGGAGACCAAACAAAGAAGAGACAAACTGAGAGACTCTTTCTCCTCTATTATACAAAATATAAGGTAGTACATGAAAGATACTTATTCAAGAATAAAAGGTTTCCCACTAAAACATGAGGAACAAAATCACTGTATAATCTTGGAAGAAGACTACAGAAACAGACTCACAATATCACCATCCTGGCCTCAAGTGAGAAATGGGCACTAGTAACTAAATGGACACATGGTGTGAAAAAATACATTACAATGCAAAACCTTCCTTGAATGCGCCTTATTAGCTATGCAATCCTTCTGTAACTTCTCACCTCAATAAAAGTGATCATAATTTTATTGAGCAGGGGAGAGGGAGAGGGAGAGAAAGAGAAATGCATGCAAGGCATCTTCTAGAACTGGGCAAAATATTCTTAATGCAATGTTGTTTTCATTTAAATTAGCATGTTTTTGAGAACTCAAAAATGGCCAGATGGATTTTGCAAAAACTTAAAAAACAAAAAACAACAATCCCCACCCCACTCCACCCCTGAGTTTTAGAAGAGACCAAACATGGAGAATTTCAACCCATAAGAGTTTTGTTGGAGAACATTATGAACAGC
Source organism: Trachemys scripta elegans (assembly GCF_013100865.1). Taxonomy (NCBI): domain Eukaryota; kingdom Metazoa; phylum Chordata; order Testudines; family Emydidae; genus Trachemys; species Trachemys scripta. Next base: position 93,355,280 of record NC_048301.1, read on the forward strand.
TGAAATAGAAGGGTTATCATGGAGTGTTTGCATATATTCCCAGTTGCCAAAGAGGAATACTAGAAATGCAAAGAGGTTTTGATTGTAGCAGTAGTTAAAGATGCCAAACACTCCTCAACAAAAGCTTTCCAGCATAATCAAAATAAGATCTGTCAGGATGGGTATTTTAATATTCGGGATGTAGTCGTCAAGGACCAGGATAACCACAATATTGAACAAATACTTCCTGAATACATTTTCAAGAGAACGAGTGAGAACATTACAAATATCTCATTTAATTGTAGCCATACATTTATCAAGCAAATGGTTTTGAGTCTGAGTGACTCAAGGCAAGCCTATCAAAAAGAACAAGTTCAGCTGCACAGTGCTGCAAAAATGCTTGTGGCAAAAGACTAGAGACTGATGACCAATGGAGGGCAGCTTCCTCAGGAGCCAGCCAAGAAAAGTGGAGCTCCCTGAAAATCAGAAGGACTAGAAACCTCACCACCTTAGGAAGGAATATAAAACAAATTATTCTACTTAGTGTGGGAGGTCGTGGGCCTCAAACCCAGGTCCACAAACAGTGCTCAGGCCACCCAGCAGCTCACCTAAGTAACCAGAGAAGGGAACCAGCCAAGAGCTAGTGTGCAGAGGGCTCCAGCCCCCATCCCTAAAGCTCCTGATCGGAGAAAACATCCAGAACCCCCCAACTGGCAGAGGAGCTCTGTGTAAAATCAGGAAGTAGCACAGGAAATTGTCTGAGCAACTAGAGGAATCCCTGTCTGGCTGCTATCTCTGGACACTTCCTGCTTACCTGACTCCTGAGTCCTGCATTTCTGCCTGCTCCCAGTTCCTGCCTCCCCACCTGCTCCTGGTTCCTGTCCTCCTATCCCAGACTCCCATCTATTTCCAGTTCCTGCTGTCCTGCCGTATGCCGTGCCCCTGACGCTGTTTCCAGCTCTGGCCCCTGGCTTGGCATCTGACTGTGGCTCTGATCTTCGCTTTGAAGCTGACGCTGTCATCAGTTCTGACCATGAGGCCTGACCACCCATGCACTAGTTGTTGCACTTAGCTTTTCCAGGATAATAAAGACACCCAGAAGAGTTGGGGAGGAGGGAACAAACCGTAATCCTTATGTGTACATTTGATAGATGCTTTAGTCAGGTGCTGGTGATAGGTAGAAGCTAGACAGAGAGCCAGGCACCTAAAGTAAAATTAAATTTTAAAAGGGAAGTGAAGAAATCTGGACTTGTGTCAGACAGTTTCTCACAAACACAGATTCTTTAAACTGATACTCTCATCTTAAACAGGCAAAATAATCGGAATTCCCTCACAAAAGTAGTACTTGCCAAAGGTGTTAAACCATAGAATCACAGAACTGGAAGGGACCTTGAGAGATCATCTAGTCCAGTCCCCTCCACTCAAGGCAGGACTAAGTATTATCTAGACCATCCCTGACAGGTGTTTGTCCAACCTGTTCTTAAAAATCCCCAATGATGGAGATTCCACAACCTCCCTAGACAATTTACTCCAGTGCTTAACAACTCTGACAGTTGGGAAGTATTTCCTAACGTCCAACCTAAATCGCCCTTGCTGCAATTTAAGCCCATTGCTTCTTGTCCTATCCTTAGAGGTTAAGAAAACTATTTTTCTCCCTCCTCCTTATAACCACCTTTTATGTACTTGAAAACTGTTATGTCCCCTCTGTCTTCTCTTCTCCAGACTAAACAAACCCAATTTTTTCAATCTTCCCTCATAGGTCACGTTTTCTAGACCTTTAATCATTTTTGTTTCTCTTCTCTGGACTGTCTCCAATTTGTCCACATCTTTCCTGAAATGTGCCCAGAACTGGACACAATACTCCAGTTGAGGCCTAATCAGCGCGGAGTAGAGTGGAAGAATTACTTCTCGTGTCTTGCTTACCATACACCTCTACCCCAATATAACGCAACCCGATATAACACGAATTCTGATATAACGCGGTAAAGCAGTGCTTCGGGGGGGCGGGGCTGCACACTCCGGCGGATCAAAGCAAGTTCGATATAACGCAGTTTCACCTATAACGCGGTAAGATTTTTTTGGCTCCCAAGGACAGCATTATATCGAGGCAGAGGTGTACTCCTGCTAATACATCTCAGCATGATGTTTGCTTTTTTGCAACAGTGTTACATTGTTGAGTCATATTTAGCTTGTGATCCACTGTGACCCCTTTCTGCAGTACTCCTACCTAGGCAGTCATTTCCCATTTTGTATGTATTGTTCTTTTCTAAGTGGAGTACTTTGCATTTGTCCTTATTGAATTTCATCCTATTTACTTCAGACCATTTCTCCAGTTTGTCCAGATCATTTTGAATTTTAATTGTATCCTCCAAAGCACTTGCAACCCTTCCCAGCTTGGTATTGTCTGTAAACTTTATAAGTGTATTCTCTATACCATTATCTAAATCATTGATGAAGATATTGAACAGAACCAGACACAAAACCAATCCCTGCGGGACCCCACTCGTTATGCCCTTCCAGCATGACTGTGAACCACTGATAACCACCCTCTGGGAACGATTTTCCAACCAGTTATGCACCCACCTTAGAGTAGCTTCAACTAGGTTGTATTTCCCTAGTTTGTTTATGAGAGAGTCATGCGAGACAGTATCAAAAGCCTTACTAACATCAAGATATACCACATCTACCTCTTCCCCCCCATCTACAAGACTTGTTACCCTGTCAAAGAAAGCTATCAGGTTACTTTGACACAATTTGTTCTTGACAAATCCATGCTGACTGTTATTTATCACCTTATTACCTTCTAGGTGTTTGCTTAATTATTTGCTCCATTATCTTTCCAGGTACAGAAGTTAAGCTGACTGTTCTGTAATTTCCCAGGTTGTCCTTATTCCCCTTTTTATAGATGGGCACTATATTTGCACTTTTCCAGTTTTCTGGAATGTCTCCCATCTTCCATGACTTTTCAAAGATAATTGTTATGGCTCAGATATCTCCTCAGTCAGATTCTTGAGTATTCAAGGATGCATTTCATCAGGCCTTGGTGATTTGAAGACATCTAACTTGTCTAAGTCATTTTTGATTTGTTCTTTCCCTATTTTAGACTCTGATCCTACCTCATTATCACTGGCATTCACTATGTTAGACATCCAATCGCCACCAACCTTCTTGGTGAAAACTGAAACAAAGAAGTCATTAAGCACCTCTGCCATTTCCATTTTCTGTTATTGTCTTCCCCCCCCTCATTGAGTAATGGGCCTACCCTGTGCTTGGTCTTCCTCTTGCTTCTAATGTATTTGTAGAACTGACATCAAAGCTGATCAAACACCTGTATTTTTTTTTAAATTCTGAACCTAGATACTATGGTTACTCTCATGTACTAAATAACATAGATGAATAGATTGATTAGATATTTTTTGATCATGGTGGAAATAGCTAAGAGAGCAGCAGTTTTGGCTTCTACAAGTAAAGGTGTAGTCTGCAAAATCCTAGGTCAGGAATAACAAACTTCAGGCTCAAACTGGTGCCTGGTGTGTAATCCATTGTCCCAAATGTAGTGGGGAATGGAGCTCAAGCCTATTTGAAGGTTGTGTTTCAGAAAGTGGTCAGCGTGATGCAGCATGTGACATGACGCATCACTGTTCCAAAATGTAAGAGTGTTTTGGTGGAAGGGGAGAAAGCTTCAGACAGTGAGAAGGATGAATTAGGGAGGGCAAATGGAAGAGAATGGAGTAGGGGGAGATGGACAGAACTAGGAAAGAAAGAAATGGAGAAAGGGACAGAAGGTGAGCAAGAAGAATGAAGGGAACTGAGAAGGTGCCATGTGAAGCAGACAATGTTTGTCAGTTGAGGCTGTGCTCAGATGTTCTTTGGCCTCTGTACACACAAGAACCTAGTTTCACCATCATTGTACAAGACATAAGGTCTGGGTAGCTAAAGGCCCTGTAGAGTATAGATGTGTAAGTCAGATGATTGTATGCATTTACATTAAATCCTTGAGAATACAGTGGGTGCAGCTAAAATTCCCTATGTGCCTTTTCCCAATAGGTGAGAAATTACTGGTTCTAGTGGTATCTCCCATTGTAAACAGAGTAGAACTTCAGAGTTATGAACACCTCGGGAATGGAGGTTGTTCATAACTCTGAAATGTTTGTAACTCTGAACAAAACGTTATGGTTGTTCTTTCAAAAGTTTACAATTGAACATTGACTTAATACAGCTTTGAAAGTTTACTATGCAGAAGAAATATACTGCTTTTAGCCATCTTAATTTAAATGAAACAAACACAAAAATAGTTTCCTTAACTTGTCACATCTTTTTTTTAAACGTTTCCTTTATTTTTTTAGTAATTTATATTTAACGTAGTACTGTATTGTATTTGCTTTTTTCGGGGGTGGGGGAGAAGTCTCTGCTGCTGCCTGATTGCGTACTTCTGGTTCTAAATGAGGTGTGTGGGTTGACTGGTCAGTTAGTAACTCTGGTGTTCATAACTCTGAGGTTCTATTGTATAAGGAATACCTGTTCAAAGCGGCAATATCTTACCATTAAAAAGATGAGATATAAACTTTTTAATTGTCCCCATTTTTACCCTTTCCTAATTATGCAAGTTGGAAAGGAGATGTGGCAATAAATGTTCAATGTAGCTGCTAAAACAGTCACAACAACAAAAAGAAAGTATGCATGGCTTTGAATATTTGACACATCTCAAGACTCTTCCTCTACTTGAAGATATGTTGAGACATATGCTCTGCTCTAGTGACTGTACTAACACTCTTGTTGTATGTATGTTTTTCAAAATACAGAATTTAGCCAGAGCATTGATCTTTCAAGTGAGCAGCTTCAAGACATTTACATAGTTTCAAGACACCTCCATATAGTTTTCTACACCATCATAGTATTTCTGCTTTCAAATTGGAAGTACTGGGATTGTGTATTGTATAACTTTTGCTTTCAGAGTATCATGGCTAGGATATGAACTGACCACAGTGTACATGAGACAAACACCTTTCCTGTTAAAGTGTCAGTACTTTATTCATTAGTAAATTTCCTGCAGCAGTCTGTGATGGGGGCTATCACAATCAGGATATGTCAAACCCAGGCAGAATACTGCTTGATTGACCATATGACTCTGTGTTGTGGATTTAGTCAGCTGAAAAGGACAAATGAAGTGATCTCCCATCAATTTGCTAAGGTAATATAACAAAAAGAGATTAGACATGATGGGCTAAATCCTGGTGTTGCTGAAGTCAATGGGATTGTTGCTATTAACTGCAGTAGGACCAAGATTTGAGCCCATAACTTGAAAAGAGAACAGGGAAATTTCACTACAGACACGTCCATTTTCAAATAAAATGGTTATCCTGTACTTTCCCAGAAAAGTTTGTAAGTGCACCCTAGTTCTCTATATCCTCCCTTAAATTTGACATATAGACTGAATCACAAAGCAAATGAATGAAATCTGCTGAGAGATGTCTGGTAATTCTTATGTTTTTAAAAGAATACCCTAAGAGTAAATTTATTTTCTTTGTGGTACAATGAAAATGGCATATGGTCTGGACATGTTAATGCAATGGAAAGGGCAGTTTTAGTTTTAACTTTAGAATCCTGTATTACTTTGGACCCTTACTCAATCTCTTCCCTGTCAAACTGTGTAAATGCAGTACAAATTCTATTACTTTTAAAGAGAACTTTATATTTATCAAAGGATTCTCTCTTTATTAGCCCTTCAAAGTTGAGTCTGTGCTAGGTCTGAGTGGAAAGGAAATTATCCTAATGTAAGCATAATGAATACATACTTTAGCACTTACAAAAGTTGCCTTTAAAGGTTGAAAATGACATCTCTATTTCTCTCGCCGGCTGCCTCTCTCTCCGTCTCACTCAATACTACCCAAGTATTTAGTTCCTCTCCTTTTCAATGTGATCTGATTCAAATTAGATTTTCACAAATGGAATAAGAGTAAGTAGGCTGCTTTATTCAACACAGGTGGCAAGTACAGAGGAAGCAATTCAATACTAACAAAAGGCAAGTGACTGTCAACAGTGGAGTCCACAGCTTTTGTTTTATCCAGGTTTAGTAGCATAACTGTATTAACATAAGCTTTTTCCACACAGCTCTGCCATTCCATTAGACTTCACCCTACATAAAGACTGATCGCTCTCAATTCTCAGGTGTGTAAGGGTAATTCTGTCTCCAGGGTCCTTCATTTCTTAGCAGAGACTGGTTAGGAAGCAGAGCAGAGTGTGACGTTTTTGGTAGGTGTGTACGTTCATACAGAGCCACTCAACTTAGGGCGGTGTGATAGATCACTGCATTTGTCCACATAGAAGTTTAACTGATCTCAACATCTTCAGTTTAGCTCATCAGTACCAAATCTTGATAAAGAAGACATTCTGGATGGAAATATTTTAACTAACTAATTTTCACAAACATTTTCCTCCTTTACATGTTTTTTCTTAACTGTATAATTAATAGTATACAGAGAGAAATAAAAGTTCCTGCCACCTTGTACCAGAATAGAAGTGAGAAGGAACTGGCAAAGAACAACATGTACCTGAATATATAGCAGAAGTAGATTTTAAGCCACAGGGTGGTTTTGCTGCTTTATTTTGAACAAGTTCCAGTCCTCTTAGTGATAGTGAAAGTTTAAACTCAAATTAAGCCCTTGCTAATTATAACAGATCTAAATTTGGCCCTCAAACCACAGGAGTTTACAATCTCCTCTCCTTATACCTATATGACTACCACTGAGAGTTTTCTTTTAAGATACCTATGATAGGTCAGCTACTAATTTGAATTGTAAAATATTTAGTGCCACAATGGAAGTAACCTCTCTTTTCTCTATATTTTCAATCTTAATATTTCATAGAAATTAGAGGTGGACTTAGTAGGCCATCTTGTCCAGCTGTCTACCAACATGTGACTATTCCGTACACGACTTTATATTCCTCAGTACTTGACCCAATTTAAATGTCTCAAGGCTTGGACCTACCGCCACTTATTTTGGGAAATTGTTCCATACTCTTTCAGATCTCCCCATTGGGAATTTTTACCTGAAGTGACATCTGGGAGACAGCTGTTGCCTACCTGAACCTGGATCTATACATTTGCCCCATGCATTCTATCACCATCTCTACCTACCTAACACCAAAACCCTCATGCTTCCCATCTGAAATTTTCTTCAACTTGTTCTCTAAACATCTCTTCCAAAGTTGAACACTTAACATTTCAAAGTGAGCTGCAGTTTCTTCTTCAGTTTGTCAACATTTCTAAAGCATTACACTCATGTCTACAAAGAGAAATATTGCAGTGACTTCAGCATGAAAAGTGCTCTCTTTTAAAAGGTTTAACATTATGAAACCATTTAATCCACCCTCACGGTACTTCCATTTTAAAGACTTGTGAAGTACGATACCAAAGAATGGAGAGCTTTAAATACAGGCATTTATGAAGGGATGTGAAGCAAGAGATATTTGCAGAGAAGGAGGAGCAGTTATCTCTCCCCAGAATCTCACTTGTTAATTCATGTCTTCGAGAACATGACATTTTCATTTTTAAATGAATCATATAATCAGGAAGACACTTTGTTTTCCCCTGAAAGTATTCTCTGCTTTTTCCTCTGAGAGAGAACCAAAATGATCAAAGGGCACATTGTGGTCTCTGGAAAATGAGGGTGTTTTGTTTTGTTTTTAAATCAAACACAGCACACTGTCTACTGGCAGGAAGGCAGCAAGTAACAAAATGTGGGACTAAAACATGAAATTTAAGGAAGCAAAACACCTTAAGACTCATTAAACACAACATAGATGCCATTCAGTGAGAGACTTATCAGCCTTTTTGAATCACATTGTTTTTAACTGATCTCCCCTTCTGACTTCAGCAGTGATACATGGAATAATTTATAAAACAACTCGTTTTCTCACCAACCTTCTTTACATCTCGGTTTGTTCAGAAGGCACACAAAGATTACTTTAGAGCTATTAGCTCTCTACAGAAGTTTGTTTTCAGAATTCCCCATTACCAATTATGTCCGTGGAATCACTTTGTAACACGGTGTGTGACACACATAAGCAGAATGGACAACTCCATCTTTTTATTCACACCTGATTGCCAATTGGCATTGAATTATTCACTGGAAGCTTTGGCTCCCCAACTCACCATTTTACCTTGTAACACCTCAAGATCTATCTCTGTTCATAGCTCCAGAGTAATCAATTAAAATCCACTATTAGACCCTGACTCACCAAAGCACGCACAACCCTGAAGTCCAATTAAAGTCAATGGGATTTAAGCATGTGCTTCAGTGCTTTGCTGAACAGGGATGCTTTAGTGAATCAGGCCCTTAATGAAGAATAATTTGCTATCAAAATATCAGCTGGATCTGTGACAAAACCAGACGTTGTGCAGATGGACCACTAAAGGCAATATTCAGCTCTCTGATTTGTGAGGCAGATCTCATTTCTGATTCTCAGCCCTCTTATTACAACTGCAGTACATAAATTTATGACAATGGAGGTTTTGTGTCTGTCGAGAGAACAGAATATCAGAGTCGAGATCCATCTTGTGGCTCTGAGAATGGAACTTTGTTTTTCATTTATGAATGACATTATGGCAAGTGCAGGTTATGTGCATATTATTCTCATAAGTATTATCTGGACTTGCTCTCAAATGTATATACATTACAAGAACATATCGCTTGGTCTCACTTGCACAAATCTTGAGCTTTCTATGCTGACCAGCCCATAATGGGTCATGGAATTCTGTTTTGGAGGATTTTTGCTATTGTGCTGTAAGGTGCTGCCTGTGAAAGGAAAGTGGTCATGATATGGGGTGGGTGTAAACACAAAAAAACCCTTTGGGGAAGGAGGCGGTTCTGTGGGCTCTGGTGGGAATAAGGAAGCCACCAGAATTGAAAGCATCAGAGGACAAAGAGGTGGGTTAAATCCACTGTACTTCTTACACCAAATGAGAAAGGGCATGGCAGGAAATCATCCTGCCCCTCTCACACTGACTCAGTGAGTGGCTTTGAGAAAGTCATTTAATTGTCTGTGCCGCAGACTCCCATCCTGGACTATCGAAAAACTACTATTTACAATACCCACTTCAGAGGGGTGTTCAGAGGCTAAAATCAGTTAGAGCCCAGTCCTGCTCCTTCATCCTCAACACAGTGGAATGCAGGAGGTTCTACAGTGAAAGGAGGGTAAGGATATGGGGAGCCTGCCCAAAGGGATGCATCCTTTGCATGTTCTGGAAGACTGCCCTTTGAGGGCTCCCATGCAGCTGGGTTTGAGGTTGGGCACAGGCAGATTGGGGAAGGAGCTGGAATGAGACCAGTAGATCCTGTGTTCTGCAGATCCACCAACCAAAGTCGCCAAAGGAGCAGGAAGCACAAGGCCAGCAAGAGCCTTTCCCCAAGTAAAGTCTTGACCCCCCCCCCCAAAAACGGAAAAGTGCCATAAACTCCATGAAGTCCACTGGGGACTTTGCTGTTGCTATCGATTTTACATCAAAGGTGCTCAGATATTAGAGTGACAGGTCTTAAACCGCAAAATAAGAGAGAGTCCCAGAACTGAGGGGACAGCCATGGTGCAGATCCACTATTACAATCTACAGGAAGGATTCCTTCCTCCTCCAGTCCCCTGGGAACTCCCAACATCAAGCTCAGCTATTCAGACTTGGCCTGGGAGTCAGAATGTAGACCTTAGTGCCTATAGAGCACTTGGGGACCCTCTGATGAAGGATGCTGAAAGGTGCAACATTATTATCTTTTTGTTAGATAAACAAACTCTGAATTAAAATACATTTTTCCAGAGTGAAAATACCTGTTTGAATAATGAGGTAGAGCTTTTTTCTGACCGATGGAAAGTATTTTTTCCAATGTATAAATAGAACGGAAATTTTGTGGAATAACTTCTGTTGCTCACCATAATCAAGGATTGTCCAAATACCATTTGTCTGTTTTTCATTCCTTCATTGCTAATGCTCTTTAGCCAGTTATATAATGGACAAAAATAAACATTACCAAAAATGACACAAAACTTGTACTTTTTATTCACAAAGTGCGTAATTAGAAGCTGGATCAATAAACACTGAGTCTGTCCATGTTAGATCATCTCCATACTCAAATGCTCATGCTCCCTTGTGTGACTCGTTCATTTCCATGAACGAGTCACACATCAGAGGGGCTTGCTACTCTGTATTGCATTTGTTTTGGAGTATCAGGATGCCTCACTCTGTTTCAAAACATGCATTGTGCTGAACCATGTATTTTGTGATGTCTGTCACACAAGAAACTTCCATGTCTAGCCTTTTATTCGAGGGTAATTCCCTTTTATTACCCAGAGGGTAATAATTGCTGCCTGTACTACAGACAAATCAATGGGTAAAACACTAGGAAATCAATCCTGTCCTCTCATATCACTTGTAATATTGGCTTCTTTGCATAGATGCACAAGCATGCCAGCTGAATTGATAGTATGTGTCAATATCTGTCAGGGATGGTCTAGAAGATAATACTTAGTTCTGCCTGGAGTGCAGGGGACTGGACTAGGTCCTACGATTCTATGATTCTCTATTGCCTGTAGCAAAAGTTATACTGTACTTTAAAACCAGGATCAAACTTAGGTGAATTACTACCTGATAATTCAGCCTTTTGTGATTTTTTTCTTTAATTAAGTAAAGCTAAGTTTCAGAACCGAATTCTTCCTTATACTCTTTTCTAGCAAATAAAATCAGACTCATTTTAACATATAATTCTAAAAGCTTGTCTACTTATCCATTTTCATGTTCTAAAATAAAAGAAATGCAATTGCTATCATACCAAGAAAATAAATGTCATTTACAAATTACTTAAAACATCAAATATAGTCTGAAGTAGCTATATTGAGGGGATAATTATAAAAGACAGGCCATTCAGATTTTTCTCGTGTCACAGTTAATCATCTCTCTGCAAATATAATTTGATTGAGGCATTAATGGAAGCCTATTTTACAACAACTCATTTTTTTATTTGATTTAAGGTAATAGAATTTTCCAGTCTGAGAGGGAATCACACGTTAAGATGACTAAAGAAAATCTAATGAGAATGCAGTTGGCACTTTTCTAGTGATGTACAAATCCAATTTAAATCAAAGCTTTCTAACCAGAGTTCTTTTTCATGTACATTTCTGATGCATAAAACTCATGAAAAAAATTCTCTAATGTCTTGGAAAATACTACAGTGAAATGGCTGAAAATGTAGAACTAACGTCGTCAGTTTATGCTGTAAATTAAATCAAAGGTTTTAGTTACGCACAATCATTCACAATCAGATTCTAAACTCAAGTTGTGTGTGTATGTGTAGTGCAGGAAATTTTCATAATGTCTGTATCCTGGACGTAGATCTGAACCAAATGCAGGTCTGAACATACATGAATCTGAATCCAGACTTCATAACACAACTCATCTCCAATAGAAGAAACTGATTTCCCAAAAAGCATACAGCATTTTTCAAATTGATGGCATACTTTGCATTCATTTGGATGTAATATCTGTAGTTATTGTACTACATCATTATTATCAGCTTAACTGAGTGTAACTCCACTAAATAAATCCCTGCAATAGTTTCAAACCCCACATTACCAAAGATTGGAAGGACATAAAGTAAAATTTCATCTTGCAGCAGAGACGCATAATTCCATTAATTCTACTGAAGATTAAGGACTAACTGAACTAGGAGGATTTATTGGTTAAATCAAACTAGTGCCTCATGCTGATTGAGAAAAAAATAAATCAGGAGGTGATGTTTTTGAAAAATAAAGGATTATTACCTAATATTACAGTAGCAGTTAATTAAAATGTTGGCAGTCCTTGACATGCTTCAAAAGTTCAAATGAAATTGTCTGGTTGCTGATAAATATGCTTGTATTTGCATCATTTTTATTCATATGGTGACTAGCTTGCACACAATCACGAAGTGTGTATAGATATCTGGTATACTGAAACCTAGACTTTTCCCTTCTTAAAATTAGGTTTGCAACTCCAGGGACATTTTCTGTATGAATTTGTCAGGGGAGGTGGTATAAGATACTGCCATTTCATGCAGAATCTTTAGATGGGTCGCACAATTAGTTTAAAACTGTAAAGAAGTTCTCCCATATCCTTATTGCCTTTGACAAGTACTATTGCTCTTTCAGTATGTATCTGACTTGAGAGCAACATCAGCACCAATAATAAAACACATCACTTCCTGTGAGTGTTCCTACTCTCACTGGTACTTATATGTCCCGTATCACCACAGTATCTGAGCACCTCACAGTCACTAATGGACTTTATCTTCATAACACACCAGAAAAGTAGAAGAGTTTTATCCCTCATTTTATAAATGGGCCACTGAGGCACAGAATAAAATAAGTGAATTGTCCAAGATCACACAAGACATCTGTGGCTGAGCCAAGACTTCAACCCAAGTCTCTTGTATCTCAGTTCAGAGTCCTGTGCTATATAGAACATTGTTAATATGGCTCTGCACCTAGGATATCATTTGAGAGAAGAAACAGTCAGTGGCCTTACCAATTGGCTACATCTTGTGACATGCCCTTCAACCACAAGTAATGAATAGAGGAGACGTTTACATTGTGTTTGAGAAAGTGATTCTCAAACTCAAATCCAAATACAGGGACCAAAGATAAATGAAAATGACAAAATATATTTTCCCAGAATTTCATTAAAAATGCTCCATTTTTTAGCCAACATACTTGCAATTTTTTGGTGAATTTTGTACTGAATTTTATTGTATTTGGCATTTTGTATGTTCTGGTGTAACAATTAATATTTGTCCAAATGGAATTTTGAAATTCACAACAACTACCCCAAACAGGAAGATTTTTTTTCCCTACTCCACAGAGATGCCACTATTTATTTTTCCAATCACACACACATTAGTAATATAAAACAGTAAGTAACACTTTGCCAACCATGAAGCTGAGGTTGTAGACAGTAAAATACATTAGCTTTTGCCATTGAAGACAGATTTTTCGTAATTCCAAACATTACTTTAAACCAAACTAATCTTTACCTGACTGGTTGTCTGAAAAGCACCAGGTTTCAGATTCTGGGCAATATAAGATCTTAAAACCTAAGAGAAAAAGTAAGGTGTTCTATTTCCAAGAGAAACATTATCAGTGCTCTAAGGCATCAAAGATTATGGACTGACTTTTTCAAACTTGATTGCCAAATCTTAAGGCAGTTGTCTGTATAGATTATGATACAGTCTTTAATTACGTGACCACATTTTTCTCACGTGGTTCATTAGCATAGCCATAACCCTGTGTTAATAAATAGTTTGAACTATAGGACGTTCAGCTGGATACCAAACAGTTCTACTACTTGAGCTAAAGATAACAGGTGTTGGCTGTTATGTTTCAAGTGGAGTAGGCACTACAGGCAGATGCAGCATAGTATTTGCCTGTGGATTACACAACTCTTTGGTGAGGCAGCAGTGGAATGCTGGGTGTCAGGAACCTTGGGCATGCTTGTTCTGAAAGGCAGTGTGGCCAAGGGAATGAGACTTTGGTTGTATTCCTATTCCCAGGAAGGAATATAAGCCCTCCCTTGGTACATGCTTGTCTACACACAAAAATCATACTGCTTTCACTATACCAGTGTAGTCAAAGCAGTGCAACCTCCTGGTAATATCAATATAAAGGTGCCTTATATTGGTATAGCTACTCCTGTATGGCAAGAGGAATAAGCTATGATGATATAAGGCGCCTTTTTATTGATAAAACTGCATCCACACTAAGGCCTGGTCCACACTGGGGGGGGGGATCGATTTAAGTTATCGATCGACATACTTAGATCTACTTACCGCGGTGTTTTTTCTGCAGTAAGTCGACTGCTGACGCTCCCCTGTCGACTCCGCCTATGCTTCTCACTCCGGTGGAGTACCGGAGTCCATGGGAGAGCGCTCGGCGGTTGATTTATCGCATCTTCATTAGACGCGATAAATCGACCCCTGATGGATCAGTCACTCCGGAGGTAAGTGTACACATGCCCTAAGGGGGGAAAATTGTACCAGTACAACTATTTCAGCACACACACAAAAATCAAAGCCCTAACCAAAGTAGTTATAACAATGTACAAACCGTATGTAGGGAATGCCTGATAAGCATTGTGAACTATAGAAATATTAAAAGCAGTTTGTGGAAGAGGTGAGTCTAGATTAGAATATGTGGTGTCTGGCCTCACAGCACAGTGTACCTTCCCCGAGACCTCAAACGTTATCAGAGAAGGAAGGTTGACTTCAGTCTCTTCCCACCTATTCTGCATATCCACTCTACTCAGACATGAATGATTTCACAGGAGGGGGCGGTTGATCTACAGGGGACCCCTGATCAGCAATGCTATTTCCATTGTGTCAAAATGTCAAAAAACCTCCTACTCCTAAGTAATTTACAGATCTCTGTGTGCAAATCTGACTCAACACAGCCCCAAGGGAATCAGAAATGGAGCCATTAAGGAGTACATTTGTCACAGCTCTCTTTACGGTCACACATTTCACTGTTTGTAATGCTGAACTATACTCACCTTAGAACCAGTACGAAGATTGTTGACATAGTACCAGGGGATGACTCAGCCTGCAGGCTAACATCCAACAAAATTAATAATTTTAATGTCTATTAATAATGTGTGAAAAAACAGATTAACTAACAAGGTATTAGAATTACCAGTGAAATTCGTCATTTAAAGATAGGTGCTCACTACACTAGCTTTACATAAGGAAATCAGGAAAACATTTCTGGGTAACTCAGAATCATTTGAAAAACTGCCAGCGGTCAAGTTATTTGCGTAGCTTCTAAAACAATTCTGATGGTAGGTCAAATGTTAGCTGTAAAAATGGAGTGTGAAAGGGTGGTGGGGATGTAGATCAGATTTCATAACCCCTGATCCCCAGCAAAAAGTCATGTTTCCCTTGTGTTTGCAAAATGGAATTTTTTGTCCTTGCCTGAAAATTGTATCTTTGCAAAGAGCTCTACAAATCTGGAATAATGTAAGACAGGAAATGCCACCAGTCAGAATGGTGAAGGTTTTAGTGCTCAGTTCCCAGCAACCCTCGCCAGAGTTCTCCAGACAACAGTTACCCTAGCAAACAGATGTATTTATCCTAGAAAATCTAAATTCCACAGGTGGGCTAGCAGAGCAAAGGAGACCTTTTCAGAACTACCTTTCAGGAAAGGAACTTCAGGCTCCCCAACTTTGGAGTAATCGGCTGCATCTGCCTAACAGTGCTTATCGACGAACATAGCCAGATCATTGGATAACTTCATTCCAAACATATAGCTCCCTCCTGGCACTGTACAAATAAGAAAGTCGCTGTTTTTGCAATAACTGATGCAGAACTATTTTCAAGTAGGAATCCAAAATTAACTAATGTCAGCTATTTCAAAATAATTGTTTGCCAACTGTGAAGTGCCTAAGGAAACTGAATACAAACACATTCATTGATCAAATCAAAAGTTATTTTACTGAGTCACTTTTGACAAGAATACAAAACAATGCCCTGAAAGTATAATGTGTATACAGCCATATTTTGTTTTGCATACATAGTAATATAGAAGTACCTAACTCATACTGAAAACATAATCTTCACTCAAAATCCTACCAGTTAAGTTTGTTAATTCTAAGCTGAAAATGCAGTTCATTTCTTGACAGTTACAGCCCACATTGGGTGATGGTACATGGCACAAAGCCCTAAGGCTCAGGGATATTAAGCCAACCCAAGATATGCAGTAATCCTCTAGACATTCTCTGCCTGGGGGAAACTGAATTTACAAATAAAACAAAATGAAACAAAAACACATATCTGAACTCATGTATTTACTGGGTGTCTTGGCCAATGCTGTGATATTACTGACTATCAACTAAAAAGCTCAATTTGTTCCCTCTGTTCTCTATTTCATCATTTAAATTAACACACTGTGTCAAGTTGCATTTATTGGTTCAGTATAAGAGCATCGTCTCATAAGCAGTCAAGGCTTGAAAACCCCAAAGCAAATTTAACATTTCTGGGACTGAGACTGTGATAGAAACAGCACTCTCACATGATAAGATATAACACCCTGCAGTAAAAATAAATAGCAGTTTGCTAAGTGGGAATGGGAAAGAGATTATGAGGCTCACTCCACCAGAAATTTACTAACTTTTGAGATTTCAATAGCAAGATAATAATTTAATCTTTCACAGATAATCAGTGCTCTGAAATATTTTAACTCCAGAGTCACCAAAATAAAAGTGCTTGATGAGACTGGGAAGTATCAAATATTGATCGATTGGTGAGCACATTTGTTTGCTGAGATTCAATGGGATCTCATAGCTAAATCAGGATTAACATGCATCTGTACTTAGGAGAAGGAGCACTGAGGAACATCTAGCCATCACAGGACATAGACTGGTCATCATAGTACCTTCAGAAATAGTACTGAAACGGTGTTGTGGAATGGCACTATGCCATCTTTCAGATGACAGAAAACAGATTTTAATCACTTGTGGTTATTAAAGATGCTAGAGTTCTTTCACTAGAAATTGCGTATTAACCTTGTTTTCCTGGCCAAATTCCAAGCAGTTACATTCTGCCTACCTTAATTGACTCTGTTGGTTCAAGTAGTTATTGTACTAGTCTTCAATCCACGTCCTAAACTGTAATGTATTGTTAGTGTGTGCTATTAAAAAAGACAGCATCAATATTTTTAAAATAACCTTTTCTGCCTGGAATTTTTACCACCCACTATTATTACAAACAACATCTAAAATTACTAGCTGAAAAAGATTGGAGAAAAGAAAAGCTATGTTCTCTTTATTTTCAGTTTGCTTACTTTGTGCATTTAACAGCATTTTATGTTGAGTTCCAATGAGTCAGTTTACTTCTTTCTACTGTATAACCAGACAGTCATCTTCCACCTGTTTATATTGGTCTTTCACACAGCAAGAAGGGAGAGAAAAATATTTGTGTATACATTCATGTACTGGCAAGTTGTCTCAGGGGCAGAAGTAGTACCTGAAACTATGACTAGTTTATTTTTTTAAGTGAAACAATAATTTGAAATCTAGTCATTTAAAGCCTGAAAAGATCACGAGAGTCGTGAGTGACTTGATGCGTGTGTGTTTGTGTCCATTCTAAGGCTTAATTAACATTTGTAAAACTGCTCTGAGATCCTTCACATAAAAAAGATTCTATAGAAAATGCACAGTATTGTTGTAATTACCACCATTTAGAATTAAATTATTTTTTGAATCCTCTCATACTAATAAGAAGGTCTATCATGTAACTATGCATGAGGTTTCTTGCACAGTAAGAACTTGGGATGAGGAGTGTATTTTTTACTACAGCAGTCTGAAAAATATCACCCCACAACGTAAAAATGTTGATTTTTTTTTGCTGTTTTTTGTCAACAATAAAAAAATCATTGAAATTTCACGATTTTGAAAAAATCTTAACCAGCTCTATTTGTTCCTGAGGCTGTTTGATTCAAAATATATAATTTTATAGTTTAAGAGCTCTTATCAAATGTGAGGAAGTTTACAAAGCTTGAAGATAAATGTTTTATAGGATAATTTCCTGAAGTACACTCAGGGTAGTTTCTTCAGCTCTGCTCTTGCAGTTCTTCTAAAAGCCTTAAATTCTTTGTTCTTAGAATTGAGAGCTATTTGCAGACAATCATTTATTCTTTAAATTTATCCCCTTTGTTCTTTTCATGAACCACCCACAAACAATGGTTTATTTATAATTGTCTGCACATTTTATCTTCATATTTAGGTTTATTCATTGATTATTTCATCTTTATCTTTTACTATTTATGATGTGTGTTTGGCCACTTGGTACCATGTGATAAGTCACATGGTATCTGAGAGATATTGCAGCCACGTGCAATATATTTGGGGACTATTGTATGAACTTTATGAAAGTTATATTTATCATTATGGGCCAGGGATTGTGTTCTACTCCATGCGGGAGAGTTACCACAGCTCCTCCCAAAACTAAAACCAGTGGGGAGTAATTACTGCAGTCTGTGGGGACCATACACAGCTCTTAGAAGTATTACCCCCTGGCCTGGGTTATATATACTGGCACAGGCCGGGTTCCAAGAGAAACAGGAGACATGCCAGGCTTTCACTTTCTGTGAATGTTCTTGTGAGCAAAGTTGCTCTTAGAAATGTTCATAGAAAACAAATCAAAAAGGTAATGAATACCACTGAAACGTATTCATTGTTTTTATTTATCCAGTTCTATCTACTGGAACTTCTCTTTACAAAATTACGTGCTTCATTAGGGTGCCAGATTTTCCTAATAGCTCATGAGCAATTTGATAGGGATAATCCCTCCTTTGGAATTTTCCTCAATTTTTTTGGTTCATGGGGGGCAAGTTCTTGAAGAATACAGACACAAAAAGGTGTCACTAACTACTGTAAACGGACCACGGAATTCTCTCCCCAAAGGGTTACATAGTTTGCATCACAGGAGGGAAAATTGTATAGTTCAGAATCCCCATGGACCTGGGAAACTTCTAGCCAATCTCTTGAAACATTTTCCTCCAGAATCAGAAGTGGCAGCGGTGCAGTGATTATGGACCATTTAGGGAAAATTTCTCAGTCAGAAAATAATCATGTCCAACTATTCATCAGTAAAATTTGATAGAGCAGATATGCCTCACCCAGAGCTCAGTGCAGATTTCAGCAAAGGAGTATTTCCTCTGAGTGTGGTGACACCACTTATAGTGTTAAACATCACCTTGTCAAACACCACTTTGATCTTCCAGCAGTCCAAATGAGTCAGTGACACAAAGAGTGTGGTAGCAGTCTATTTCCGTGCTGTGAACTGTTTGGAGACATTAAACAGGGTGAATCACCCCAGACATCTTGTACTAGAGTCATGCCCTTTAATTGTTTGCTTTGCAGTCACCACAAACAACTTATCCACAGTGTTCACTTCTACTGCCAAGAAGTGAAGACATCTGGACTGCTTATACTAATGGGAGTGTTTAAAGTAAAGAGTAAGGACGATTCCATTAGTAGAAGGTCCTAGAGTGTAACCTAGAGTGTGTCTTAATTAGTTCTTGTCTATCAACTTTTTATTTCTGAACATAAGAACGGCCATACTGGCTCAGACCAAAGGTCCATCTAGCCCAGTATCCTGTCTTCTGACAGTGGGCAATGCCAGGGGCCCGAGAGGGAATGAACAGAACAGGTAATCATCCAGAGATCCATCCCCTGTCACCCACTCCCAGCTTCTGGCAAACAGAGGCTAGGTACACCATCCCTGCCCATCCTGGCTAATAGCCATTAACGGACCTATCCTCCATGAATTTTTCTAGTTCTTTTTTGAATCCTGTTATAGTCTTGGTCTTCATAACAACCTTTGGCAAGGAATTCCACAAGTTGACTGTGCGTTGTGTGAAAAAATACTTCCTTTGTTTGTTTTAAACTGTGGTCTATTAATTTCATTTGGTGCCCCCTAGTTCTTGTCTTATTTGAAGGAGTAAATAACACTTCCTTATTTACTTTTTCCACACCAGTCATGATTTTAAAGACCTCTATCATATCCCCCCCTTAGTTGTCTCTTTTCCAAGCTGAAAAGTCCCAATTTTATTTATCTCTCCTCATATGGCAGGCGCTCCATACCCCTAATCATTTTTGTTGTCCTTTTCTGAACCTTTTCCGATTCCAATATATCTTTTTTGGGATGGGGTGACCCCATCTGCACACAGTATTCAAGATGTTGCCATACTATGGATTTACATAGAGGCAATATATTTTCTGTCTTATCTATACCTTTCGTAATGATTCCCAACATTCTGTTCATGTTTTTGACTGCCGCTGCACATTGAGTGGATGTTTTCAGAGAACTATCCACAATGATTCCAAGATCTATTTCTTGAGTGGTAACAGCCAATTTAGACCCCATCATTTTATATGTATACTTGGGATGTTTTCCAATGTGCATTACTTTGCATTTATCAACACTGAATTTCATCTGCCATTTTGTTGCCCAATCACCAGTTCTGAGAGATCCTTTTGTAGCTCTTTGCAGTCTGCCTGGGACTTAACTATCTTGAGCAATTTTGTATCATCTGCAAATTTTGCCACCTCACTGTTTACCCCTTTTTCCACATCATTTATGAATATACTGAATAGAACTGGGCCCCGTACAGACCCCTGGGGGACACCACTATTTACCTCTCTCCATTCTGAAAACTGACCATTTATTCCTACCCTTTTTTCCCTATCTTTAACCAGTTACCAATCCATGAGAGGACCTTCCCTCTTATCCCATGACTGCTTATTTTGCTTAGGAGTCTTTGGTGAGGGAGCTGTCAAAGGCTTTCTGAAAATCTAAGTACACTATATCCACTGGATCCCCCTTGTCCACATGCTTGTTGACCTCCTCAAAGAATTCTAGTAGATTGGTGAGGTATGATTTCCCTTGATAAAAACCATGTTGACTATTTCCCAACAAATTATGTTCATCTATGTGTCTGACAATTTTGTTCTTTACTAAAGTTTCAACCAGTTTGCCTGGTACTAAAATGAGGCTTACCGGCCTGTAATTGCTGGGATCACCTCTGGAGCCCTTTTTAAAAATTGGCATTACATTAACTATCCTCCAGTCATTTGGTACAGAAACTGATTTAAAGGATAGATTACAGACTACAGTTAGTAGCTCTGCAATTTCACATTTGAGTTCCTTCAGAACTCTTGTGTGAATTCCATATAGTCCTGGTGTCTTATTACTGTTTAGTTTATCAATTTGTTCCAAAACCTCCTCTAATGACACCTCAATCTGGGACAGTTCCTCAGATTTGTCACCTAAAAAGAATGGCTCAGGTTTGGGAATCTCCTTCACATCCTCAGCCGTTAAAACCGATGCAAAGAATTCATTTAGTTTCTCTGCAATGGCGTTATCGTCCTTGAGTGCTCCTTTAGCATCTCGATCGTTCAGTGGCCCCACTTTTTTTAAAGTACACCAGAAGCAAGCTTCCTGCTTCTGGTGTACTTTAAAAAAAATGTTCCCATTACTTTTTGAGTCTTTGGCTAAATGTTCTTCAAATTCTTTTTTGGCCTTCCTAATTATATTTTTACATTTCATTTGCCAGTGTTTATGCTCCTTTCTATTTTCCTCACTAGGATTTAACTTCTACTTTTTAAAGGATGACTTTTTGCCTCTCACTGCTTCTTCTACTTTGTTGTTTAGCCACGGTAGTACTTTTTTGGTTCTCTTATGTTTTTTAATTTGGGGTATACATTTAAGTTGAGCCTCTATTATGGTGTCTTTAAAAAGTTTCCATGCAGCTTGCAGGGATTTCACTTTTGGCACTATACCTTTTAATTTCTGTTTAACTAACCTCCTCATTTTTGTATAGTTCCCTTTTCTGAAATTGAATGCTACAGTGTTGGGCTGCTGTGGCGTTTTCTCCGCCACAGAGATGTTAAATTTAATTATATTATGGTCGCTATTATCAAGCGGTCCAGCTATAGTCACGTCTTGGACAAGATCCTGTGCTCCACTTAGGACTAAATCAAGAATTGCCTCTCCTGTTGTGGGTTCCAGGACTAGCTGCTCCAGGAAGCTGTCATTTAAGGTGTCAAAAAACTTTATCTCTGCATTCCTTCCTGAGATGACATATACCCAATCAATATGGAGATAACTGAAATCCCCTATTATTGAGTTTTTTATTTTAATAGCCTCTCTAATCTCCCTGAACATTTCACAGTCACTATCAGCATCCTGGTTAGGTGGTCAGTAATATATCCCTACTACTATATTCTTATTATTAGAGTATGGAATTACTATCCATAGAGATTCTATGGTACGGTTTGGTTCATTTAAGATTTTTACTTAATTTGAGTCTACGCTTTCTTTCGCATATAATGCCACTCCCCCACCAGCACGACCTGTTCTGTCCTTCCAATATATTTTTTACCTGGTATTACTGTGTCCCATTGATTATCCTTATTCCACCAAGTTTCTGTGATGCCTATTACATCAATATCCTCATTTAATATGAGGCACTCTAGTTCATCCATTTTATTATTTAGACGTACAGCATTGGTGCATATAAGCACTTTAAAAACTTGTCACTTTTTAGCTGTCTGCCATTACATGATGTAATTGAATGGGCCTTTTTTTTTTTTCATTTGACTATTTCTCATCAGATCCTACCTGTATTTTATCATCTTCCACCCTCTCCTCCTTACTAGGACATAGAGAATCTTCATTACTAGATCGTCCCCTAAGGATGTCACTGTCTGAACCACGTGCTCCTCCGCACCTGTCGGCTTTGCCTCAGGTTTAAAAACTGCTCTATGACCTTTTTAATTTGAAAGGTCAGCTATAACCAGTTAAAGGGATAAGAAGCTAAGGGGAAAGACAGGGTCATTGCAAGAAAGAAAGAAAGAAAGGGATAGTGTAAGTAGTGGATAGGTCACTGGACTGGAATTCAGGAGACCTGAACTGCCACTGAACTGCTATTTGTGACCTTTCACCTCTTAT
Organism: Trachemys scripta elegans; assembly: GCF_013100865.1. Lineage (NCBI taxonomy): Eukaryota > Metazoa > Chordata > Testudines > Emydidae > Trachemys > Trachemys scripta. The sequence continues at coordinate 93,377,779 of NC_048301.1, forward strand.
TCCATTCCCATTCTTTGCCCTATTTGTCAGTCACAGATGGTCTCTTACCATGTGCCTATGCACTGCCTTGCACAATGAGACTCTGATCTTGCTTGAGGCTTGTCGGTGTTACTGTGACATAAGCATATCACAATAAGGGGAAAAACAACTTGTATGGAATATTACCAGAAACAGGCATACTAACACTGAACCTGCACCACCTCAGCAGATTAAACACATAAACTGTTAACAGAAAAAGGTATCTATAACTAGAAAAGTTTCCTTTGAGAATCCAAAAGGAAAAAGTGTGTAACCTATGAAGAGAAAGATCTCTAGGGCTGCTTAATTAGGAGACATTATTAATCAAAGAAAATCACCCCACCAGATAGTCACAGTTGTCTATCAAAAATAAAGATAGAGTTTTCTTCATCGATAAACAAGATTTCTCATCTGCTTACATTGATACCAAAACTGTAAAATGGACAAAAACCATTTCCAGACTCACTTAAAAGCTTGGTAGAATGGAAGTAATAAATAAAATGTTGAGTCCTTTCTGAGATACTTCACAGATACCACTCCAGGTACAAAACAAATATTTATCTGCTGGTGTCAATAAATATTTATTAATTCATGCTCATCTATATTTTTTCAGAAAAACAGTGACCATTTCCCCCACTCTGTCTCTTGGGAAAGCTGCCTTAAATCCAAACTACTACAAGAGGTTAAAAAGTAAATCCCTACTTTTCTCCCAAAAATCTGCCCCCCCCCTTACAAAATGCACCTATCACAACTCCTGCAGCTTATTATCAATATAATTAATATGTTGTCAATTAATGAACCCCCCTCTCAAAAAAAATGAAAGAAACAGCAGGAAAGAACTATCGCTCAGCCATCTCTTCCCACTCCGTAGGGCAAAAGCTGAGCAAACAGATGTGCCTTACAACGTGCTCTAATGCATCATCCCTATTGAATGGCTTCTAATGTTGGCAGGTTCGTCCAAAGTGGATGAAGCATTTGGCTAGGTAAAACAAATCTACCAACATTTTTCCTTTGTAATCAGGTGAAAAAAATTGTTTGTTCCCTAATATTTACATCTGGGAGCTGGTGGACTTCCTCCTCAGCTGCCTTTCTGAAACCCAGATGGTACTCAGTGACTTGAAACAGGAAAGGGATGCAGTCACTGCACCAGCTAAGGAGAAGGGAGGGCTGCAGGAGGAGAGCTGCTCCTGCAAACCAGGGAGAGGAAAGTTCTCATTCTGCTTTTGGCGGAGAGGGAGAATTGCATTCCCTCCTGCTCCAGGTTACTTTAACCCCTGATTGTGCTCCCTCCACTGACCTTCCCTACTGCAATGTTTGGCCTGACAAGTCCTGGGCAGTTGTATGAAAACTTATCCTACCTTGTCAATTTGTTGTTCCTCCCATGAACCCTGTTATGGTAAATTCCCTACAAATAGGGAAGCTGAGGCATAAAGAGCTCCAGAGACTTGTCCAACATCATACAGCAAGTCAGTAGTAGAACAAAGATCTCCAGGTACCTACCCCTGTTCTTACCACTAGGACACGGTTCCTGTCTGACTACTGACTGCTACAAAATTGTAATGAGGTTTACAGCTCATGGTACTGCTGGTGTCAGAACACTGCCTACAAACTGAGCAGCTCCTGCCATGTGGTTTGCAAGTGAGAATTAAGTTTCCTCTGGAATAACCGGAGCTCCTAAATACACATATTTTATCATTAGTTACTCTGTGCCTTTCTAGGCAGAGAGAGAGAGTGTTTTATTATTGTTTCACAAACTTGTTTTTTTTACAGGACAATGTGGATCTTGGTGACTTGATGTTCTCACTCTGCTACCTTCCAACAGCTGGCAGATTAACTATTACCATAATAAAGGCTAGGAATTTAAAGGCAATGGACATAACAGGAGCATCAGGTAGGAATTTCTTTCATGCCCAACATTACAATTTCATCTTCTCCCCCTTGAATTAAAGATATGATACAGTATTTCCAATTCTTCTGATATTTGGTGTTTTTCTTAAAGCCCCAGTTTCTGGAGTTATTTGATTATGGGAAGTATCAGAGAGGTAGCCGTGTTAGTCTGAATCTGTAAAAAGCAACAGAGGGTCCTGTGGCACCTTTAAGACTAACAGAAGTATTGGGAACATAAGCTTTCGTGGGTAAGAACCTCACTTCTTCAGATGCAAGAAGTGAGGTTCTTACCCACGAAAGCTTATGCAAGAAGTGAGGTTCTTACCCACGAAAGCTTATGTTCCCAATACTTCTGTTAGTCTTAAAGGTGCCACAGGACCCTCTGTTGCTGGATTATGGGAGATTCTTTCATCAAAAAATGATTTTAGCCATCCGAGTTGCAAAGAAAAGCTTAAAAAATGTGAACCGTAAAGGCTCAAAAACTAGAAGGCAATTTAAAAGAACCCAAATTTTATTATCGTAAAGACCTCAAGAATTTTGGGGGCCTGGCTTTTAAATACTTGGAGGTGGCCATGCTGGGACTGTAACCACAGAATTTAATTTTGCACTGCCTGCTATTTGTTGGAGTTTATGTTGGGTACAGTATAAACCAACACTGACAATGGAGAGGCTCAACAGCCATTAATCTGATACAAATGATGCTTGGGCCAAGATTATGAAGCTCACTGGTCCATTGTAGCAACTATTTTCAGGGTCGGTATTGAAAACAAAATGAAACCAGTTTGGGATTTTGCTACAAAGGGGTCACAGATGCCTTGTTTCAATCCACTGGCAAAGGGGGAGAAGGGTAATAGTACTGTCAGAAAGGAGCTACAATGAAACAGGTGCCCCAAGTGGGGCAGTCTTCTACTACACCCATAGCTTTAACTGTACCTCTAAAGAGAACAATAATTGTACACCACACAAACTATTATAATTCTAAAGTGTTAACATAACTAATTCCATATCAGCAAACACTAACGCTGACCACATTATCTGATTGTGTCCGGGTTCTACTTCTGCTATAGATGTAATCAGTTACACAGACTGTTACAAACACGGGAATCCACATTATGTCATAATGGAAATTTTTACATTCTTTGAGAAGACACAATACAAAAACCCAGCTTCCTGAATGAACATCTAATTGTTCATTACAGTCATTCAACCAGGAAGACCTTTTAACTGCCAGCGCCTCCCAGGCATTTCATTATTGAAGGAGCTCAGATTCTAATTTAGGTACCTGTGAATAAATTATGTATATAGATATAGGCATATATTAAAGGTTACTCCATTTGCTTTCCATCTGTGTTTATTTTTAAATCAACAAAACTGCTTATTATGATTCACACAGATCCCTACGTGAAGGTTTCTTTAATGTGCGAAGGAAGGCGGCTAAAGAAAAGGAAAACTTCCACCAAGAGGAATACCCTCAATCCTGTTTACAATGAAGCCATAGTCTTTGATGTCCCGCCGGAAAACATTGACCAAATTAACTTGTCAATAGCAGTTATGGATTATGACCGGTGAGATACCTGTAGCTGTTACTCTACTATGCAAGATTTTACGAGGCAAAAGATTGTAAAAAACTGGCACAAATGCTCACAGTTTACTCAGTTTGTGATATTGATTAAAAATGTTTTGTCAGGCAGGTCTCGGCAGAGGACTACAATTCTCTGTACCATCAAACAGCATTTCCTTCTTAGTTTTTGAGATACAGAATTGCATCCATAACTTTGTATGCCTAATTTGCATACATATTTACTAGAATTGTAATGATTGCCTATCCAAATGAACAGTTTGCACTCTGAATGGCCATTTGTGCACAATCATATTAATTACTCAGATTTCCTCTGAAAATGTGGCCCATAGTATATTCTATTTGCAAATAATTGCTTTGGAATAGGTGTATTGTTTGTTCAGCTATCCCATTTCACATAGTAGTCTTTACATGTCTGATGCTTTGGGTGGGCTGGAGTCAGAACAAGTATGATGTATAGTTATTTTTCTCTTTTGCAAACGTTAATGAATTTTTCTGTTGGTTAAAAATGGAGTGTAGACAAATAAAAGTCCAACAGTCAATTTACTTCATAGAAAACCAACACACACACGGTGTGAACTAACATGGTATAAAAGAGTGAATTATTGATATATTATCTATGTTAGTGAGAAAGATAGGGATGAAGCTCAAACCTGTGTTGTGTAGCTCATCAAGTTTTCCCAGCATCCTCGATCATTGTCTGTCATAACGAACTTAAATGATATTTGTTCCCAAATGTAAAATTTTAAGAAAAAAATATTATGGCACATTTTCACAGTGTAGGTCACAATGAGGTCATTGGAGTGTGTCAAATAGGCAACGATGCAGAGAGCCTAGGCCGGGACCACTGGAATGAAATGCTCTCGTATCCTCGGAAACCGATTGCTCATTGGCATCCGCTTGCAGAGGTAAGATTTCCATTTCCTGCGTATTTATTTTAATTGTGAAAGCTCTTTAATGAGAAACTAGAAGATGGATAAAATCTTTGTGAACAAAATAGCAGGATCCACGTTTATAGACTAAACCCAGAAAAGGGCTTTGAAACTTCTGTTTTTAAAGTGAGCCTAACGTAGCATGGACATAAAATCAGCTCCTATCAGTTTTAGTGGGATGTAAAATACTTCAAACTTTTAAAATATACATATATAACTTAAAAATCAGGCATTATATATAGGATGATTTTTATAACATATAAAACTTTGAGTATCTTTCACTGTATATGGCTAACCCATATCCATCTGTTTAGGGCTGTTAAGGAATAATTAAATAAATAGTTAGGCTGTTTTACATTTATATATCAGATAAAAATATGACTTACTCTCTTGTAAAACTTTATTTCCATTCCAATGGCATGTCCAAAGGGATGTCTAATTGCACCGAAAATAATAAAATGTCCTTGGAGATTAGCAAGTGTAAAAATAAGAAACCGCAAAATCAGAAAAGCTCTTCAAGTTACGATTGGCTTCCTATGTTTCTTTTGTCTTCATTTAGGGCCCTATTCAGCAGAAATGTTATGCAGGCCTTCTGCGCATGGATGGCTGCCGAAGAGGCTTCCTCACCCTTTTAACCTATTCAGCAGAAATTTGGCATTCCTGTTGATCTCTTTCTTAGCCATTTCCTCAGGGCCATTCCGCAGAGAGTCCAGAGGGGTACAGACATCCTTCTAACCGCTCCCACTCACTCCCTTCCCTCCCCAGGGAATACTAATCCTGATTCATGAGACACAAACATTCATCATAGACACAGCTACATCTTGATTTCTGAAAGTTACCATCATTTAGCTTTATCCAGGCAAATGTAATACAAACGGTAACAGTGGCCTCTGCTGTTACCTAGGAATTACTTTTATTGTTACACGTATTGTCTAAATTCAGATGGCAATGCATGTTCACACCCATTTCCAGAGGCTTATGGATATAAATATGGTAGCTGTTTAACAACTACACCTCTACCCCGATATAACGTGACCCAATATAACACGAATTTGGATATAACATGGTAAAGCAGTGCTCCAGGGGGGCGGGGCGGGGCTGCGCACTCTGGTGGATCAAAGCAAGTTCAATATAACGCAGTTTCACCTATAATACAGAAAGATAGAAAATGTGGCAAAAGACCACCTTGGTTTAACAACGAGATCTTGCATGATCTAAAAAATAAAAAGGAGTCCTATAAAAAATGGAAACTAGGACAGATTACAAAGGATGAATATAGGCAAACAACACAGGAATGCAGGGGCAAGATTAGAAAGGCAAAGGCACAAAATGAACTCAAACTAGCTACAGGAATAAAGGGAAACAAGAAAACTTTTAATCAATACATTAGAAGCAAGAGGAAGACCAAAAACAGGGTAGGCCCACTGCTCAGTGAAGAGGGAGAAACAGTAACAGGAAACTTGGAAATGGCAGAGATGCTTAATGACTTCCTTGTTTCGGTCTTCACCGAGAAGTCTGAAGGAATGCCTAACATAGTGAATGCTAATGGGAAGGGGGTAGGTTTAGCAGATAGAATTAAAAAAGAACAAGTTAAAAATCACTTAGAAAAGTTAGATGCCTGCAAGTCACCAGGGCCTGATGAAATGCATCCTAGAATACTCAAGGAACTAATAGAGGAGGTATCTGAGCCTCTAGCTATTATCTTTGGAAAATCATGGGAGACAGGAGAGATTCCAGAAGACTGGAAGAGGGAAATAAAAACAACCCAGGAAACTACAGACCAGTTAGTTTAACTTCTGTGCCAGGGAAGATAGTGGAGCAAGTAATTAAGAAAATCATCTGCAAACACTTGGAAGGTGGTAAGGTGATAGGGAATAGCCAGCATGGATTTGTAAAGAACAAATCGTGTCAAACCAATCTGATAGCTTTCTTTGATAGGATAACAAGTCTTGTGGATAAGGGAGAAGTGGTGGATGTGGTATACCTAGACTTTAGTAAGGCATTTGATACGGTCTCGCATGATATTCTTATCGATAAACTAGGCAAATACAATTTGGCTGGGGCTACTATAAGGTGGGTGCATAACTGGCTGGATAACCGTACTCAGAGAGTTGTTATTAATGGTTCCCAATCCTGCTGGAAAGGCATAACAAGTGGGGCTCCACAGGGGTCTGTTTTGGGACCGGCTCTGTTCAATATCTTCATTAACGACTTAGATATTGGCATAGGAAGTACGCTTATTAAGTTTGCAGAAGATACCAAACTGGGAGGGATTGCAACTGCTTTGGAGGACAGGGTCATAATTCAAAATTATCTGGACAAATTGGAGAAATGGTCTGAGGTAAACAGGATGAAGTTTAATAAAGACAAATGCAAAGTGCTCCACTTAGGAAGGAAAAATCAGTTTCACACATACAGAATGGGAAGAGACTGTCTAGGAAGGAATACGGCAGAAAGGGATCTAGGGGTTATAGTGGACCACAAGCTAAATATGAGTCAACAGTGTGATGCTGTTGCAAAAAAAGCAAACATGATTCTGGGATGTATTAACAGGTGTGTTGTGAGCAAGACACGAGAAGTCATTCTTCCGCTCTACTCTGCGCTGGTTAGGCCTCAACTGGAATATTGTGTCCAGTTCTGGGCACCGCATTTCAAGAAAGATGTGGAGAAATTGGAGAGGGTCCAGAGAAGGGCAACAAGAATGATTAAAGGTCTTGAGAACATGACCTATGAAGGAAGGCTGAAAGAATTGGGTTTGTTTAGTTTGGAAAAGAGAAGACTGAGGGGGGACATGATAGCAGTTTTCAGGTATCTAAAAGGGTGTCATAAGGAGGAGGGAGAAAACTTGTTCACCTTAGCCTCTAAGGATAGAACAAGAAGCTATGGGCTTAAACTGCAGCAAGGGAGGTTTAGGTTGGACATTAGGAAAAAGTTCCCAACTGTCAGGGTGGTTAAACACTGGAATAAATTGCCTAGGGAGGTTGTGGAATCCATCTCTGGAGATATTTAAGAGTAGGTTAGATAAATGTATATCAGGGATGGTCTAGACAGTATTTGGTCCTGCCATGAGGGCAGGGGACTGGACTGGATAACCTCTCGAGGTCCCTTCCAGTCCTAGAATCTATGAATCTATGAATAATGTGGTAAGATTTTTTGCCGAGGACAGCGTTATATTGGGGTAGAGGTGTAGCATGCTAACCCTTAGCGCAGAAGGATGGGAAGCTCTGCCATATTGATATTTCTAGCCAGGAGTCAAGCCACGATGCCCATAAGTTATGCAGAGATATGATTAGTGGGCAGCCTCTCTATGTATGTTGTATTGATTAGAATGTAATTGTGCATGCTTACAGTGATATGGCAGTTTTGCTATGTGTCAACCATAGATGGCATCAGTAGACAGTTGGCAAGTACCAGGAAGCCCCTGTACAATGACAGCAGTATCCTACTGGGACCACATCTCCATGACTGATCATGTTTAGTAATGGGTCCCACTGCAGTTCTGTTTGCATGTCTGGGACCTCTGAGCACCCACAAACTGCTTGAATGAATGGAGTGGAAGATTATGGCACCTGGAAACAGTCCAAGCAAGGTGGTGAAGTTCAGAACACAAAGCTTTGGGCTCACTGAGAAGCTGAAGACATGATCAGTGGCATTTTATTCCTTTTCATGACGGGCAAGAGCCAAAATTGTGCTTTGCTCCAATTGAACTGGGCTTGGAAAACAGAGCACCTTGCTCTTAACTGTAGTCGAGCAATGATGCGAGTGGCTTGACAGAACCCTTGTGGAGCACTGAAAACCAGTATGACAATGTCTGTTAGCAGAGGTTATGTACGCCCTTACATCAAACCCGTATTTCCCTCTTTGAGGGCGATGGGCTGCAGAGGTCTTGTCCATAGAAAAGAAAGGTCTGTCAGAATCTAATTGACATCACTATTCTCTCAGCACATGCTCAGTTGAGTCCTTCAGCGGTCATTAATGTGGGTCACTTTACATCTACTTGAGCTACAAAGAGGCATATGTTTAGAATTCCCAAGAATGAAGTGGGGGAGGGTACCAAAAGCATCCAAGCTGTGCAGAGAAATATTTATAAAAACAACATATAATTTTGGGTCCTGAATCAGGATTGGGCTCAGTGATAGCTAAGCTTTGGAAGCTTCTAGAGCCTTTGTGTCCAGAGCCATAAGACTCTGAATATTTGCTAAATAGGACCCTCAGTTTTCAAACAAATGTTTCAACTATGTGAAGAGTGGTTTGTTTAGATAGAATCCGCGAGTAACGGTAACACCCTTTGGTATTATCTATGAATTACTGGTATGGACACTAGCATTGCCCAAATTCAGATGGTGAGCCACATTCATGCCCATTTCCAGAGATTCATGGATGTAGTTTGGTTTTAATAGCAAGCCTGATAGCAATGGAAATCAGCAAGCAGTGTGATTTGCTGCTGGGTGCAGCAACCAGTTTCATTTTTATATTCAATATTTTTCAAACAAAAAAATGAATACTGTGCTGGATATTCTTGCAAATACATTTCTTCAAGATTGATTGTCATTATACATTTATATTGTGGTCATGCCTCGAGGTACCAGTAAGGAATTGGTGTCCCCTCTCACCCTGTACAAAAATCCAGTTTAACATGGTTCCTGCCCCAAAGACCTTACAATCTAAGAAACTAAAGAAGGAGCTACTGTCTGTAGGGCAAGAATGAGACAGGTACGGCAACCTTAGTGATACGATGTTCCTTCAGCAAAAAGGAAAATAAGTAGGATTGTGTTTGTATTTTATGTAGCCTGTAAATCCTCATTGCTCTTTGCAGATCCATTTTCAACAGCTGTCTCAGTTATATAGGTAACACTGAATAAGGAAGATTTGTTCACCTCTGTATAAAATAGGTGCAGATCACAAGTGTCTCTGCCCCATAACACCCACACAGTTATCATTTTAAATTAATTTAGCACCAGATAATGCATAGGAGCTTTCTCTATAATTTGCATAGGAAATAACTGGAGTACCTTAGATGCCACTATGTGGTAATTGCTGACAAATGTTGAAAGGTGATCACAGTACTGGGCAGTACCACACTAAGAAATCCACATCTAGGAACAAGAGCAACTGAGATAAAAAGCTACTTTCACTATATCTTCAATTGTGAATGTAATTAACTGTCTAAAGCCTTTCCAGCATAGTTTAATTTCAAGGATTTAGTAAAAGCCCTAATGTTAAAACATACACATGAAAACTTGTGTACACTTTTGTCTGAACAAAATGCCTGATGCATAGTCACACTTTCCTTTGTGTCCACACACCATCTTGCATGTTCATTAGGCATTTTGGATTTGCAACTGAGCATATGCAAATACGAGTAGGTAGTCTTGAGCACATGCCTACAAGGTTGGCCCAAAATTTGCAAAAATTGTCAGTCTGTTTCTGTCTTGTTAGACTTTCAACAAAAGCTGTCTGAGCGGCTCCTTGGTATCAGCAAGCCTGTGGCACAGTGACCGTATTCTAGTCTGTCATGCATGAACCTCATTTCAGGCCTGTCCTCTTTATTCAGGCAAAACTCCCATGGGGGTCAATGAATTTGGTCCTGTAAGAGAAATATTTTGATTCCTTGGCAAGTCAATGCATGTACCCCTGCTCTGAATGCAAAGCAGACAGGTGCATACTTACCCACTGTAACTACTATTCCCAGTGTAGTGCCAGGATTGGTAGCTGCATAAGAACATAAGAACGGCCGTACTGGGTCAGACCAAAGGTCCATCTTGCCCAGCATCCTGTCTACCGACAGTGGCCAATGCCAGGTGCCCCAGAGGGAGTGAACCTAACAGGTAATGATCAAGTGATCTCTCTCCTGCCATCCTTCTCCACCCTCTGACAAACAGAGGTTAGGGACACCATTCCTTATCCATCCTGGCTAATAGCCATTAATGGACTTAACTGGATAAATTCATGGAGGTTCTCTTTTAAATGCTGTTATAGTCCTAGCCTTCACAACCTCCTCAGGCAAGGAGTTCCACAAGTTGACTGTGCGCTGTGTGAAGAACTTCTTCCTTTTATTTGTTTTAAACCTGCTGCCCATTAATTTCATTTGGTGGTCCCTAGTTCTTGTATTATGGGAATAAGTAAATAACTTTTCCTTATCTGCAGTGGAAAGGGAAACAACTGTACTGCAGAGAGGGAGAGAGAGACTCATGATGGATATGAAAGTTCTCACACAGCTTCTGCATCTCCAGCATGTTAAAGGGGCAACTTTATAAACATAAAAGTTATATAGTCAGTATTGCCTGCTCTCATCATTTTATTGCCATTCTCACACTATTTGGTGTTTCACTTACAGCCCCAGCTGCTGGGATCTAGAAATTCTGCTGAGCTTCTCAGGCAGTGTCATTATTGGGGGAGAGGGGGAGTTTCTAGCTGGCTCAGTTATGGAGAAAGTGCTTGGAAACTTGTCCTGAGTGAACCCTAAAAGGTTCAGAAACCAGAAGGCAAAGAAAAAGAACCCAACATTTATTTATTTTAACTCTCATGATTTTTTGGTGCCCAACTCAAGATGCCTGAACAGTTGGGGGTGGCAGTACTATATAAAAGATGCGCACAGTAGATTAGCATCATACTGTGAATATTAACATTCTTCCTTTTTCATAATTGATGTGTCACCATTTATAATTTCTGTTTACCTCTGTACCCACTTGGACAATGAAATCCACTAGATCAGTCAATTTCATATTCTGGTTCTCATGCATTAGCACAATGCTATTGTGTTTGGGGTTCCAACCCTGCAGGGCAGCAATATACTAGGTGGACTACCCCAGAGATCATGTTTAAATTCTGCCACAGAATTAACAGGAGAGTTGGGGTGACGACCCTTGCCCCTGACACAGTCGACCCCTTTTTGAAACACTGCTCCCAGAGGTAACTTGTCACTAGGGCCCATGACAATAATCCCAACCCTCTTTTTAAAATGTTGTATATTTGCCTTGGAATGGAACAAATTGCTTCAAATGGAAGGTACAGTAATTTCCAGAATACTTCCTCAAGAGAGAAAACTCCCTCCCCAAACACATTCCTACAAGTTTTTCACTTTACTGCCACTTCAGATTACACTGTACACTTGTGCTATGCTACTTTATACAGTCAGTATAGTTTTCAGGAAATCAAACACTTCCATAAATTTGATCACTAAGAGATTATGGGTGCAATCCTGATCCCACTGAAGTCCATGGGAGTTTTGCACCTATTGCCTCATTTCCTTGGCAGAAGAGAGCATTTTTGTTTAAAGAGGAAATTAAAAGAATAAATATTTCAATCCCTCCAAGACACTCAGGTTGTTGCAGGTTAGAAGGGCATTTTTGTGGAAGTTCCTTGTTAATATAGGGACACCACATCACTGCTGCACATGAATTTTAACATATATTTAAAAAAAATCTCTTTTCACCGAACTTACAAAGCACAAAAAATATTTCTATTATATAGTTTTAGCCCCCCCCCTTTCATAAGCAAACCATAAATGTGGGCCTAAAGTACCTGGCAGTGAATGAGTGCATATACAACTCCACTGCTGGGGCAGCAGGTGCTTCCAGAGCAGAAATCAGGCACGTAGCAGAGGAGACGCATGTGTCTCAGGATGATGGTACCAGTGCATGTGCATTTCAGCATTCTTTCCAGCTGATCCATGGATCAGCTAAGAGCAGTAAACATGAAAAAGGTAATGACAGCCTGTTACACAAGGGCCTGATCTAACTCCCACTGGAGAAAACAGAAAGAGTTCCACTGGCTTCAGCAGAAGTTGGATCAATCCCACAGAGAGGCATGAAAGGAAAGAGATCCAAAGAATTACAAGAAGACAAGTGGATGAGAGTCATTCTCCATTCAGGGCTGGGCATCACTGAAAAACAGGTACATTTCCTTCAGGGGAATTTAGAAGGAGTTTTAAACCTAGGATTATATAGACCCATATTATCACACAAGATATAAACCAAGAGGTACATTTCACACCAACACCACTCAGCAATGTTAAAACACTAAGGGGGCCTATTTGCCATAAAAACAAAATTGCTGGAAATGTGCTTAAGCTTAAAACATCAACTGATTAAAAAAAATCAGGATTTTTAATTTTTTTTGTTTGACCCAATTAGAAATACAGTGCAATTTAGTGTATTGTTGAAACACAAAATGTTTTAACTGGAGAGAAAAAAATAGAAGAACTTAAACTAGGCTGAAACCAACAGAATTGTTCTCAATTCAATGTTCTTACCTTCTGTTTAGAACAATGCACTGTAAAATGACTACAACTTAGAATCAAATGGGGGGGAAATGGCATTATTATAAGGAAAAAAATGTAGAGTGAGCAATGCATAATATAGTAGAATTTAATAAAAGCACTTGTGCAGGTGAAAACAGAAGCAGAACAGGATATATAACAGATGTTTAAAGCTTTCTCTTTCTGCTGTAATTAATGAAGGTCCTTGCTTGCATCTTAATTCTGTTCTGAAGTGACAAACTTTACAGCATGGGAACAAAGCTGTGTAAATGTGAATAATACTGTGTAAATGGAACTGTGACATTTATGGACATTGCTGAATGTCTTCAAGAATTGCATTAAAAGGTGATTTCTAATACAGTGGGTTGGGCAAGGAACTACAGTTGGAAGCACTCCAGGGTCCTGCAATTCTCTGAAAGGACCGCCATCTCCATGAAGGCACATGAAATTTATGAATCCAAATGGTAATGATGGACCTCATACAGGAAGACCTATCTCAGCTGCTAACCAAGCATTAACAGACCTGGCACAGAGGAGAAGAACACAAAGGGGATTGTAAGCATCTGGGATGTTTGTTTGTTTTGTCTGTTTCTTTTAGTTCCTTTTTTCCTTTGGCCAAACTCAGACATCCCTAAAACTGGAATGTTTTAGTCAGTTGCATGCTGGCCAGTTGTCATTATTTTTTTAAATACTCATCACAAAGGTATGTAAAGGGACCAGTATAGTTTTGATATAAAGTAACTTTGATTTTACTACATATGAACATTGTATTCTACTTTACTATTTCTTGTTCAATGAGTAGTCCTGTCATGTCTATGTTTCATGTCTAATTTTGGAAAGTAGAGCCACATCTTTATCAGGACTCGTTCAGTTAGGTGGATCTTATCTTTGTTTAGTAGAGATAATGCATGATTCCTTTGCAGGAATGGTTTGAGGGATAAAGTAAATAAATTTAAAATTTCTTAATTTTATAAAATGTATATCATTCTTCTAAACACAAGTAAAATGTACTTTGATTTATTTATATAGAGCTAGTCTATACAAATAATTTTGTTCTTAAGACATTGTGCAATTGTTATTTATTCCTATTTTGTATTTATATATTAAAGTTTAAGTGAATGTTTAAAGAACTCACATGTAATACTTTAGAGATGTTTTAATTCAGGTTTATCAACAGGAAGCAATGGAAAACCTCTCTAGTACAGTTCTGAACATTCATTTTTAAAACAAAATGGGCATGGAGCTCACGTTGTAGATGAAGTAAAAGACACAATATCACACAAATAGGGTGTTCAAAGAGGAAAATCAGAAGGCTACAGAAAGCTTTCTGCAGAGTGAAGCATAATTTCTTAGCAATTTAAGGGCATCCTGACTTTGCTCTATCCACCATATTTCAGATTTTCACGTAATTTTCAAACTGGCAAAGTATGATTTTCTTGTTTAAATTAACCAGACCGGTATTCTTCCTGTCAGAGCTTGACATGCAGCCCAGGGAAATTGCCAGCTGTGCTGAGGTAGAGTGTAGACACATATGGAAAAGAGTGTACAGAAATAAGAAACTGGCATGACTAAGTAAGTTATACCTAGCAGCATAGGCCACACGTAGAGGGAGGACATGCAGATTTCTGCTTGGCCTGCCAGGGGACAGGGGACAGAGGGAAGAGGGGTTCTGTCCTTCTCCCACTGCACCTGCCCCCTGGCATGTTCAGCCCATCCCTGGCAGCCGGGACCAGGCGTGGAGTGGAAGGGGCGGGACCAGCTGCTTCTCATGTTGGCTGCTCTGGGTTGCTGCTCTATGTGGCACAGCAGCTGCCTGTGAGAGCCCAGCTGGGGAGGTGGCAGCTTCTGCTTCCTGCCTGGGCCCGGCTGCCAGGGACAGGGACCCAAAGAGCCAGAATCCCCTCTCCCCTCAGCATGTTTCCAGATCGCTTGGCCCCATCCCTGGTAGCTGGGCCCAGGGGGGAGCAGATGTCACTACCTCCCCAGCAGGGCTTCCTCTCAGGCAGCTGCCATGCTGCATAGCGTAGCGACCCTGAGCAGCCACCTTCAGCCATGTGAGAAGCGGCTCTGTTCCGCTCCCCCCCCCAAGCCCGGCTGCCAGGGAGAGTGGCCGAATGTGCCGGGGGGAGGAGGAGGAGGAAACGTGGTGGGAGAAGGACAGAGCTCTCCCACCCCCTGCAGATAACTTTGGTGGGGCAGGGAGAACGCGTCAGTCCCCAGGCTGGGCAAAGGGTGAGGGGTTGCTAGGGAAGGCGCTGAGAGCAAGTTCCCAGAGATATGTGCTCCCCTCTCCTGTGGCCCCAGCCCACCCAAGAGATGGCGGGATTGGCTGCCTTGACCCAGAGAGGTGGGGCTAGAAGTTCCTCCCAGTGGAGACAGATGGGGCAATCACATGTCCTCCCCTTTACATTGTCCCCCACCCAGTATCAGACGGCACGAGTCAGCTATGCCTAGCAGGGCCACATTCTTGTCATATTCCACACCTAGTGATGTTCCATTCACATCAATGAGAGTTCTACACATGCATGACTGGCCCAGCATTAAACCTGATTAAACAGGAATCCATTGGGCAAGCTCGCCGTTAACTCATTTGGAAGATCTGTACCCACCTGCTTCCGCTACATTAATGGACTAGTCCCCAGAATGTAAGTTCTGTGGATGTAGAATAGCAATTTAAAAACAACTTTGTATAACACTGCTCTTTCAACTATTTGAAAGTCCCAGGAATACAAGGAAGAATTTAGAGCAGAATTGTAGTTTTGCAGTTGACACTGTATTTAATTATAATCCAAAAAAAGATCAGGACCCCATTGTGCTAGGGGCTATACAAGCACATAAAAAGATACAATCTCTGCTCCAAACAGCTTACAATCTAAGGGGACAAGAGATATACAATGGTGGTGGGAGAAAGATATAATTCAATAAATACAACATCTATATACACACACATTTGCTTTTCCTCCCAAACTATAAATAAAGTAAGTGCCAGCTATCCCCATCTGCCCCTCAAGCCATTATTAACTGGCTGATACAGACATCACAGCAGAGAGATATTTGAAGAAGAACACTTACGGATCATTTGAAATCATATGTCTCTTTAAATAATATACTATAAATAGACAGCACTGAAAACTGATATCACATTAAATGTTTTGGTGTTTACTATTTCTATTTTAAAACTACTATCTTCTTTCAACAGATATTCCCACATTGTCCACAGTTTGAGCATTTGCATTCAGACTGCAGACTTGAAACAGACAAAGTACCTTATGTTTTGGGTGCCCGGAAGAATTTGTGACTATGACAGACTTTACCAGCCACTTGTTTGCCACTTTCAGTTCATTACTAGTGCTGTATGTCATCAGCACTTGAAACACCTTATTCCAAAGCAAATAAAACACTTCACAGTAATATTAAATATGAACAGTCAAGAGATCCTACAGAGTTAATATTTAGTTAAATGAAAAATCAGTGAGAACAAACACACCTTGGTCCAAACATTAAACTTCAGAAATTTATGCACTGGGGATGAATGTGGCTCTCTACATTTAGACAATGGGAAAGTAAGTAGATTCCGAGTATCAACAAACAATGAGTTCCACAAAGAGCCTCAAGTGATACAATTGGAGAGAAGACACAAGGTGAAATTTATGAGTGACCTGAGCCAAAGGCCAGTAGGATAAGAAATCAGGAACTCCAAAAGATAACTTCAACCCTGTTTAAGAACATAAGAACTGCCATACTGGGTCAAACTAAAGATCCATCTAGCCCACTATCCTGTCTTCCAACAGTGGCCAATACCAGGTGCCCCAGAGGGAACGAACAGAACAGGTAATCATCAAGTGATCCATTCCCTGTTGTCCATTTCCAGCTTCTGGCAAACAGAGGCTAGGGACACCATCCCTGCCCATCCTGGCTAATAACCACTGATGAACTTATCTTTGAACCCTCTTATAGTAACAAGGTTGGCCTTCACAACATCTTCTGGCAATGAGTTCCATAGGTTGACTATGCGTAGTGTGAAAAAAATACTTTCTTTTGTTTGTTTTAAACCTGCTGCGTATTAATTTCATTTGGTGACCCCTAATTCTTGTGTCATGAGGAGAAGTAACTTATTTACTTTACCATGCCAGTCATGATTTTCTAGACTTCTATCATATCCCCCCCTTAGTCATCTCTTTTCCAACCTGAAAAGTCCCAGTCTTATTAATCTCTCCTCATATGGAAGCTCTTCCATACCCTTAATCATTTTTGTTGCCCTTTTCTGAACCTTTCCAATTCCAATATATCTTTTTTGAGATGGGGTGACCCGATCTGCACGCAGTATTCAAGGTGTGGGCATGCCATGGGTTTATATAGAGGCAATATGATATTTTCTGTCTTCTTATCTACCCCTTTCCTAATGATTCCCAACATTCTGTTCACTTTTTTGACTGCTGCTGCACATTGAGTGGATGTTTTCAGAGAACTATCCACAATAACTCCACAATCTCTTTGAGTGGTAACAGCTAAGTTAGACCCCATAATTTTATGTGTATAAGTTGGGATTATGTTTTCCAATGTGCATTACTTTGCATTTATCAACATTGAATTTCATCTGCCATTTTGTTGCCCAGTCACCTAGTTTTGTGAGAAAGTTTACTCTGAATTGGCAAACACTTATAATTAATATGAAATTTGATGAGCAACCAGTACATTTTGGATAGGATTGAGGTGATATGATGGAATCACCTGCTGCCAGCAGGAATATAAACAGCTGAATTTTGTATTGTTTATAGCCCACTACTCAAACAAGTTGAAATGCTAGTAAGAGCATTCCAATAATCAGTATAAGAAAGCCACAAAAGGATGGATCAGACTCTCTGTCTCCGAAGGAAGGAGAAGGGCAGTACAATGTGTGATTTTCAATTAGCTTTTTTCAGGAAACTGGGTGACATATTAGCAACAGAGGCATATTGTTTTGTCACATACTAGATCCATTCACAGCTGAAACCATTGTGCCTGAGCAAGACAATTTGCTATGGTAGAAACCAGCAGCTGTTTGCAATACGTATAATATACAAATTGTGTATAATACGATTTGCAGTGCATATTCTATAGGGAACAAACAAAAATATGACATGCTTTGGAACAAAATCAGCAGACTGATTAGGTCTAAATCATGCACTGGCACAACTTCTGCAAGTAGAAAGTCCCCATGATCGTGTCTGAGAGCTGAAATTGTACCATAGTGGAACATTAACCAAAAAAAAAAAAAAACAGTGCATTTGAAGTAACATGTAATCTTCCTGATCCAAGTCTTTATACTGATTTGCCATTCTAACATAGTGCCCAGTAATCTACTGGATGTATTTAGAAGTGTTTGCCATTTCACATTTAATTAACCACATGTCCCAATTTGGCACACAGAGTCCTTAAAAAGGTCATTGATTTAAACCCAATGTGATAAAACTTGGAATCATTTAATAATTTGCAAACAACATTTAATTACTTTAGTGTTCCAATACAAATATGAATGGGGTTTATAATACTGGGAAAACTTGTAAGTGTTCCATTGGATATAATTTTAGGCCACATTGTCTGTTAAGACACTAAGAGCCTAACAAAAGTAGTTAGCAATATTAAGTGATCCATTAAGATGTACTGTTTCTTAGCACATTGAGAATCACCTGTCTGCTAACTCATCTGTACAGCATTTTACCCATGAAACATATGGACAATCGCAGACCGTTTTTGTGTGGAAAATAGTCCTTTAAAAAAGTTTAAAGCTTTACTATTGTCCATCTAGCAGACTGTAGGAATCCGTCTCTAATGTGTCACTTCTGGTGGTTAGTCATATCCTGTTAACTAATAAATGCATATCTAAGACATCAGGTTAGTAGAGCTCAGCTCACAACTTAAAAAAAAAAAAAAAAAAAAGTTGAAAAAAAATCTTCATTTAAAAAATACCCAAATATTCCAAAAGGGTATTTTAAACTACTTTCTCTTTCTAAAAATTATGATTTTTTATTTATGAAATCAACAGATAAATATTAATAAACAAATAGTATTTTAAAAATATTAACTGCTTATTTAAACTAAATTGTGTGAATTCAAAACTCACCAGTCGTTCTGTTTCCCAATCAAACTCTTGCCAGGAAACATTTGCTATTCTGCAAAAGAAAAACCCCTCATGATCACAGCTCTGATATTTCCTCACTCCTAAAACACTACTGTTCTGATATGGTAGCATTTATCCCCACTTTACACTGGTGACTCCCATATAGCACAGGGCACCAAAGAATCAGGCTCAATGTATTATAAAGCTTTGCTCTCTCTGTTTGTAGCCCTGCTAGCCTGTACACCTGCACTCAGGAGAGTCTCACTGACTTCCATAGAACTCCACATAGATGCAGGGGTTTTCACTAGCACATTCTGATACAGCATAAGGGCCCTGGGTGAAATTCACCTGCATGCAAGACTGTATTCAGCACTTAGGGTGACCAGATGTCCCGATTTTATAGGGACAGTCCTGATTTTTGGGTCTTTTGCTTATATAGGCTCCTATTACCCCCCACCCCGTCCTGATTTTTCACATTTGCTGTCTGGTCACCCTATCAGCACTTGAGCCTAAATGCTGGGTTAACATAGCATCGAGGGTATTGAATGGGCTCTCTGCTCTTGGGTGCATTTTGTCACAAAAGTCTTATGAATAAATGAAGCCTTCACCCCAAATGAAGAGAAAAATCAATGAGTTATGGGAACTGTGAGGATCACAGCAGATTCATGTGATTACACCTATTAAAATAGAGGGCACTTTGTTGTTCTGTAATTAAAACAAAATCAGGCAATCGCCAGTAATGAACTACTCTCTAAACTGATGGTTTGCACAAAGGCTAGGAGAATGCTCATACAATATGTAAGGCCAAGATCAATGTTCTGATCATTTCCAAGCGGTCCTGGGAATGTCAGATCATGATCAAATTTAGCAAATAAAGCAGTTTAATACAGAAAACAAATAATTCACATTATGGACCCGGCTGTTGCGTTAAGAAACCCCACTCCTTTGTTTTTCTCACTATTCTCCATCTTTTTCCTCTTTATTTCCCTTTGTCTTTCTGCAGCTATTCCTCACTCTCTCAAGACTGTTTTTTCCTACCTCTGGACACTTTAAACCAGTGGTTAAAGTGAGCTGAAACATGAAGAAAGGGGGGCCCACTCCCCCAAGCCAGAGAAAGGAGAAGGGAGCACTGTTCCTCCCACCCTTAGTTTACCCTAATCCTACTTTGAACTTAATACATTGGACCAAATTTTCACTTACATCAGCAGGGCCCCACTGAAATCAACAGGGTTGCACAAGGCCCCAAAAAGTAATAAAGATTCAAATGAAACACTACCCCTATTTTTCTCTGCTTCTCTTATATTCTTTTGCACACACTCTCTCTCGGTTTCTGTAGTGGAGTAGCCCAATCCACAAAAAGCCCAAGGTGCTGGGCCTGAGAAGAGATTATCCTAAGTATATCAACACTAATCCTTAAGGAAATATCACTTAGAGATCCAAACGGCAAACTACATGCAGGAGTGCTTCCCTTTGTTTTCCTATTCCGTGTTCTATAGAAACAGAAACCTGGGCACCTTCTTGTCTCAGAGAATAATGCCCCTACAAAGGGAAACATCTTCAGAGGTCTGGGTTTCCTTTGAAAATACAGCATTGCTTGTATATTGCTGGCAGCAGCCTTCGGAGTCAGGTGAGTGAGCTTTGTGTCATAACTTGGCACAGCACCACATCATGGCAGGAATGCAGTACTGCACAATTCCACAGCCATAAATAGATAACTGCAAGTTCCCAGCTGTATCATATTTTGTTGTGTTTCATTTTCTTATCTCTGTTGTGTAGATAGTGTTGGTGCCCTGGCTTCCTGCTAGCCAGAGGAGGCTAAGAGGGCTGTATTACTAATAATATGGTTTTAGTAGGTCTCCGCTTGTGTGTTTTGTTTAAAAGAAAATAACAAGCTACGGTTTAAAAAAATGCATGGCAAGATGGAGGTGGATAACTGGCGAAAGCCAGAGGCAGGCTGAGCCAGGTGCACAGTTTCCAGCTCCAAAGTAGCTTAGAACTTCAATATAAACCCTGGGTTGGTTTTTCTGACTTGCTCCTTTCACAGCTGTAATGGCACCTCATGCCTTTTGGCACGTTCTGCACCCAGGTTGGCCCTTGTCAGCTCCCTTTGCAGCACTGTTTAGAGGAGCGGGGAGTATAATCCCCTTTCCTCTTAGCCTCATACTTATGCTGATACTCTAGGTCCTTCCTCCTGAGCTCAAGAAACAGTTTCTCTCTCCGAGTTACTGCCCATGACTGTCCCTAATTAACAGTATCCCAGGTTCAGTTAAAGTCATCTTGAGGACAAGCAGATTGCTTTGGCAAATGACTTGAACAAGGAAGAAGAAAAAAATCCCAACATAAAAGAAATACAAATCAAACAATCCAGCTGAATACTATGGAAAAAATTTCTTGTTGGGCACAATCTAGTGTGACAATGAACAGAAATATCACCTGGGGGAGGCAGAACAAAGTCCTCTCCCAGCCTAAAGTTGCACCTCTCTTTAACTGTCAGCTCAAAAAGTCCAGTGACATGATCTCAGCAGATGGGAAGGAAAAGATTGAACCCAGTCTTTTGACTTGATTTAGTCTGCACGTGGCACTTCTCTCTCTCTCTCACACACAGGGTATTTCTTTTCTTTTATGAGACATTTGCTTGTAGCACAGTAAGAAGAAATACCTTCAGTTTCAGATGCCATATTGTGCTAATAGTCCCCTTTCCTTTTCCGAAGCCTACATCAACATTTGAGTGTTATTCTCTTTCCACTAATGCACTGGCAGTCATTACAGCTTTATGGCTTTCACACGTGTGTACGGAATATTTGGGTGAATTCTGGGTGGCCTAGGCTGGGGCTATCAGCCTAATAATATGAGAGTTCTATCAAGTATCATGGTATCTTTCTATTTCTATTTCTGTTTTTCCCATTTGATCACTTCCAGTTTGATTCCCTCCCCATTCAGTCTCCTTTTCCCTCTGTTTCCCCCCTTCCCTTTCTCCTCTTCCCCATTATTGACATTTTTTTCCTGATGTGTGGCCTCAATGGCCCTGACTCTGAAGTCCTTACTCAAGAAAAAATTGCCCCTGAAGCCAGGTTGGGACAATCAAGTTGACTTCATCAGGAGACTTGCCTGGGTAAGGACTGGAGAATCAAGGACAATAGGTAAGGCTGGTAATGAGCTGTTCCAACGGTTATCAAAATTGCTCTGACTATAACAGTTTGGATAGCACTTTCATTAGTAAGGTGGGTCTTTCCCCTGGGTCACAGTCCCGAAGTGAGAGACAAGTGCTGATTCAGAATGTTACAAGGATCTGGCAAGCAACAGCATATGATAGGGTAAATTTTAGACTGGAATTAAAACAGTAAGTAATAGCATTCAGATCTGGTCCATTTTTAGTGAAATGTGCAAAATCCTGGGTTGCAACAACTCAGTCAGTGGAGATTTTAACCCATTTCTGAAGTTATCCATTTTCAACACGTGACAAAATCATAAATTAATAAAGTGTTTCAGCCCAAACGACAGAAACATTCCAATTCTAATTCAACACAAAGCTCAGTCATATAGCAATAATGTAATATAGTAATGTTTTCCTCTGAAAACCAAAAAAAAAGTTCTGAGCAAACCAAGAGGAAGTCTTATTTTGTGATAGGAGATAATGTGGAAACAAGTATACTGGCATAATTTCCATGTTACCTTCAAAGAAATGGCAATATTTCATTGTCCACCCATCATTTCATGGAGTAATACCAGCTGGAAGTTCAAGAATTTTTTAGTTAAACCAAAGGAACTTCAAGCCTCAAATGTGCATTTAAGATATCCACCTCTCTAAAGGAATGAGATTTTGTTTTGTTGCTCTGTATTAGTTTTCTTTCCTATCTACTACATCTTCTATTATTGAAGAACAGTGTTGACTACTGTAATAACCTACACTAAAGCAAGCAACCCTGAAATCTCAATGCCACTATTCGTTAAGGATGCTTGAATAGAAAGCACTTTTCCAAGAGGTGAAATAAGTCAGGCAAGTTTTCAATGTGTGAATAATGCATATCTAAGACAATTAGTTATTCACAGAGGCAAAAGAAATGGCTAATTTACTGTTCTGCTATCTTCTTCCATTTAACATTTTTTTTAAGCTTTATAGAATGACTACTTGGGAACATGCATAGATACAGGATATACACAAAGTGCATGCTTATAGATTGTTCACAGAGAGACAACCTCTTGTCTTGTTATGTAATATACATTGTAGGACTATATATCCATTTCGGGAACGTGCACAGGATGTTATAATATGAATATGCTTCGACAAACTACATGTAACAATTTATATATGTTGTGCTCCTAGAATACCCTCCAGGATCTCAAAGAATTTAGGCTTTGAACACCCCCATGAATTAAATATTATCCGTATTTTGCAGAAGAAGAAATTGAGGCCTGAAGAGACTAGATGCCCTCTCTTCTACTTAGCAAAACTCCATTCCCTTGTGGGTGCAATCAGGTAGTTAGTGACACTAGCTGTGCCTGTAAATATTCATGGATGCCAAATGGAAGGCAAGGTTCCATAAATCTGACATTGTGACATACCAAAATTATGCAGGAAGTATATGGCAAAGCCAGAAACAGTCCTCAGCAACCTGATCTCTATTACTCTAAGGTCACTTACGCCACTCTGACTACATACAGGGGCCTTAATGGGGTAGAAACAGCCTCCTGAGAATACCCTACTGCACAGAGCAGAGCTGATGTAAGGGGAAGCGTTGTATGCTAGCCCTGCTTCCAGCTCCCAGCATAGGAGTTGTTCCCTACTTCCCAAGACCTGTAGGGTATGTCTACATGGCAATAAAAGACCCATAGCACAGCTGGCACCGGTCAGCCAGCTTAGCCTGTCAGGCTATAAAACTGGAGTGTAGATGTTCAGGCTTGGGCTGGAGCCCAGGTTATGAGACCCTGAGGGTAGGGAGGGCCTCAGAGAACCAAATGTGTACACTGGTATATTTAGTCCTGCAGCCTGAGCCCCCCCAGCCCAAGTCAGGTATGAGACTCGGTGCCGCAGGTTTTTTATCATACTGTCGACATTGCTGCCCATGGCTCACTATGGGTAGCAAAGATAAACGAGAGCAGCCCTGAAACTACTTTAGCTTGCATGGGTGTGACAGGCAGACCCTTGGCTGCTCTAGAATATAGGGAATGTAAAGGGTAGCTTAAAGCCACACCCCTCTCCCCCCCACACACACACTCTATTTCTGTGCTCATTGCAGGAATGACGCACCAGAATCCGGGACTCATGTCTTCTGCTTTTTAATCCTGGGCCTAATGCATAGGACCATATTAACATATTTAGCAAATACATCTTGGAGGTTTCTTTGCAGGAATTGGGCTGACTGGTCATTCAGCGTGGCAAAGTGGAGTCAATGGCTATCATCCGATGAGGGGGAGGGAACAAGCTTGCATTTCCCCTCAGCAGGTGATGTGTTTGTTTGATCCCAACCACTTCACACACAATAAACCAACACAGAGAAAGAATGATTCATAGAAACCAAGACACATTAGAAAGAGGTTAGCTGGTGGATGGTGAAGCTGAACAATTAAGAATTAGGAGTGATTTATCTAAATGTATAATAAATTTGTATATCACCTTTGGAAAGAAGGCAGGAGCACTAGCTAGTCCCCACTATATAACTGTTGCTTCCTCTCCCCTGAGCTCAAGGGAAGGGCTAACCAAAAAGGCGGCTGTGAAGGCAGGAGAAGGAGAATACCTGTGGGAAGGCAGGGCTCCAGACCCAGGTGCTGAGTGAACCCTAAACTGGAGAACCCTTTTATGTTTGTCTTTCCTTAAGGGAACCAGTTGTTATGTGCTTCTGCTATTCACACTGATTACTGCTGAGTCATCCCACCAACTTACATGCCTTTCATCTCAAAAGCTCTTTAAAACCCCATTACACACAAAAAGACTGCTGAATCATCCCATTGACTTGCACACTTTTCATCTCAAAGCACTTTAAAGGTTAAGGTTGCAAAATCAAGCACTCAGAAGTTAGAAAATGGCAGAATTAAGATTGCCCATGCAACCTTGATTTGACTGCCTTGTTCACATGTATTATGCTGCAGTCTTTAATTACACAAGCATGTATTATTTTTTTCCACAGGACACCTGCCTCATTCACTGCACAGGATGGATGGTCCTCACTGACCAGGCGGCAATTAAATATTTTATTTTATCCTCATGCTCCATGTGTGGGCGCATTTCTTATTTATTGCACACTATTCATTCCTCATGGGCTTTTATATGGCGCTCATCACTACAGTCTCTAAGTGCTTCATAAACATTAATTATTTTCACAGCACCCCTGGGAGATGAAGCAGTATTATCATCCCTATTTTATAGATGAGATGCAGAGAAGCTAAGCTCAAAACTGTCCATTAATTTTGAGTGCTCAATCTGAGAAGCCTAGGGCCTGATTTTTCAGAATAATTAGCATTTGTTTGTTCAGAGCGCAGCTCTATTCCACTTAATTTGCAACTGAGTTCTCGGCACTTCAGCAAATCAGATCCAGGGTCTCAGACTGGGAACCAAGAAAATGAAGTACACCCAATTAGTGACTACTTGTGAAAAGTTTGGTTTAAGCGACCTTGCCGACCATCACACTCTTTTGGCAGGGGCAGGAATAAAATCCAGTTCTCCAGGGCAGAATTCAACTGCCTGAACCATGAGACTTTCTCTTCCTGTAATTGCCTGTCTTATTCACTACAAACCTTCCAACTTCTGCACCAAAGAAAGCAGGGGGTGACAGACAACAGCCTCCTTCACTGATTCATACAACCCTGGTTCATCCTCGGAACAAGATCCAACCTGTGCACTGAACGAGACAGAAGTCCTGTGTAAAAATAGCATGTGATCACATAAATTAAAGACCATATCACCAGACTGACCCAGCCAGTCCCAAGACTCTATTGTAAATCTATGGGAACAATCTTTTTAATCTGTTGCACAAGCTTCCACTCTTCATTGTCAAGGAAGATTTCATACTGGCCATTCAGAATCCCCAAATTATTAACTCATGTCTGCAGTCTTTACCTGGCCAATATTCCCATTAAAGATTTTCATGTAAGAAAGCCTACAAATGAAATCTGAACTTTCAGACCCAAAGGATTCAACACAAAGCATTTTTTTACCCTGAAAAATTAAGGTATTTTAAGGAAACCATGATAGACCTTCAGCTATAATAGCATGACTGGCACTATTCTAATGTCACATATCTGTGCATAATATTACATTATCTTATTTAATTGTTTTTAATTCATCTCTCTGCTATGAGCTCCAACAGTGTGTTTCTATTTGTTTCTTACTCCAAGATAAGTTCCACAAATGTGCTCATGCTTTGCCTAAAATTGCAGCTGGTTTGTAATTACAGTCTGAGACTTAAATTATCAGAGCCTGCGGCCCCCTGAAAAGATATAATTACTGAAAGGATTTTGTCTGTACATTTTGTCTGCACACTCAACCATCAATTAAATCATTACCATCTAATTCTGTTCCCAGGCTGTGGAATATTCTGAGAGTTGCTAATTCCTGAAGCTACTAAAGCTTGTTTTCAGATGGTTTTTAAGTGAAAAATTACCAAGTTTATTGAATGAATTAAGGTAAGTGCATTTCTCCTATAGAAATCAGGTCTGAAGAGCCCTTTATCTCTTTCCTCTGTGAAATGGCAGCACAGTGTCATCGTGAGTTACCCAGCCCTTGCTAGATGAGTGAGGTGGAATTATGTTTACTTACCTCTTATGGGCACGTGGGGGGCAGATTAATTAGGGCTAAATCCTGCCCTCTGGCCAATGCCCCATTAAGCAGGCATTGCCCATAGTTCTCATGCACACCCCCAGACTGCTGAAACTCTACCTGGTTCCTGCACGCCAGCACTACAGAGCATTTTGTCTGTGGCTCCTGCATTCCACTTCTAAAGTTTTGGCCACTTAGGCTTTGTCTACATTAGCACTTTTGTCAGCAAAACTTTTGTCGTCAGGGGTGTGAAAAAACTTCAGTTAAAAAGGGGTCTCAGATCTACGATGGAATTTCTGGTCAAAACAGATCAGGGAGAAAGAAAACCACCCCTGATTAGCCAATAGCCCAGTGGTTAGGGCACTCACGTGGGATGTAGGCAATGTTAGCTCAACTCTTTCCTCTGCCCAATTCAGAACTGGGACTTGAACTTGAGAATACAAGTTTATGTGGAAAAAAATGGTGAAAGGTTTCAGGTTCATTCTGATTCAGAACAAAAACAAATTCTGAAACGCCCATTTTTTTCACAAAATAGAATTGTTGGTTTGGGGCCAGCCCTGCTCAGCACAGGACCAGGAAGCTAGAGGGCTGGAGAAACATAAGATAACATTGCTGCACCTCCTGCTATTGTGGGCCTGGCCCAGCCAGGGCCCCAGCGTACATCAGAGGAGCCTCAGACCCTCCCTACCCCTTGGCATGACCTCTACTCCTGTTATGTGTCAACTCGGCAATCCCTTATGCCAAGATTGTTCTGTGAGGGTAAGAGGAAGACTGGCTTCTTTAAAGGCCCTTTATGCTGCTGGATCAGCTTTAGGGCAATGGAGACTTCTGCCCTCCGTGTCGTGTTGTGAACAGAACAACTGCTTCAGGGTGCATGGAGGTACATGGCCTCTTCAGTGCTGGAACCCTTTGGAGGCCTTACATGGCTTTTCTGCAGGCCTCAGCACTCTGAAGTGCTATGTGTGATTGTGGCAATATCCTTCTTACCGTTTTAAGTGTGCGGGTCAGAAAGCATTCTTTTCCCTGACAGGAGCCGTGTTCACAGCAGCCCCTTAAAAATGCTTCACCGTCTTCCTCTCGGGTGAGAAACTGTCACTCAGGAAAAAGTATTCCTCTTTCCGCCCCAGTCCCTCCCCCACTCCCCTGAGGACTGTAGCAGGGCCAGGCCTGCACTCACCGGTGGTGGGAAGTGCAGCGACCCGGCCCCAGCTGCGCCACTGGTGCGTGCCGGGGGGCAGTTCCCCCCATCCCCCAAGCCAGCACCCCCCAGTGTGGGGGGCTGCATGGGGCCCCAGAATAGCTAGGGACTGCCCTGATTCTCACTCTTCCATAATCCTGACAAACATTTCCAACTATCAGTACATTTAATAATAATAAATCTGGAACAAAGATCATACATCAGATACTTTAGCACTTTCAAGTACTTTGTCTAGACTGCTTTGAGGACGTGAGGTTGTGCTGGTATCCTCTATGTACATAAGAACATAAGAACGGCCATACTGGGTCAGATCAAAGGTCCATCTAGCCCAGTATCCTGTCTACCAACAGTGGCCAATGCCAGGTGCCCCAGAGGGAATGAGCAGAACAGGTAATCATCAAGTGAGCCATTCCCTGTCACCCGTTGCCAGCTTCTGGCAAACACAGGCTAGGGACACCATCCTTGCCCATCCTGGCTAATAGGCATTGATGGACCTATCCTCCATAAACTTATCTAGTTCTTTTTTGAACCCTGTTATAGTCTGTTATAACATAACCCTGTTATGTATTCCCTGTAAGAACTTGATTACTCTGAAGAACCTTTTATTAATTCAGTTTTAAACTATTTAATATTTTGGTGGGGGAAGGGTAATTTGTTTTAAAAAAATTCAAAGGATGAGGTTATGGGAAGTTACTTGGCCAGATTCCCCTTTACTGGTCTCCTCAGACGTTCTCCAGCTAGCAGCACAGAAACACATGGAATGTATCTGTCAGCTGCGGACAGAAATATTGCCACGTGGCGCATGGAAATGCAATCCAGGATTTACTTGTCACAGGTGAGAAGTGTCGGTTAATTAAAGCCTTCTCACTATTTATACATCCTGGCCCAAACTAGAAGTATTGGAAACTTCTTCATTCCACTGTACTTTCCAGATTTATTAATTGAGAAGTTCAAAAGTATTCCAGACCGTAGCATGATTTTTATTATTTATTGTTTATATTATGGCAGCACTCTGATACACCACCTAGCGTCCCATCGTGCTAGGCACTGTTCAAAACATAAGAATGGCCAAACTGGGTCAGACCAAAAGTCCATCTAGCCCAGTATCCTGTCTTCCGACAGTGGCCAGCACCAGGTGCCCCAGAGGGAATGAACAGAACAGGTAATCATCAAGTGATCCATCGCCTGTCGCTCATTCCCAGCTTCTGGTAAACAGAGGCTAGGGACACCATAGGAAGACCCGATTCCTTTTCCCAGAGCTTATAATCTAATTGAAGACAAGCTACAACAAACATCTGGAAAGGGGATAGGAAAGGGAAGATGAGGGTGACAATACTACAGAGATATGGCTCTATAGAGGGGTCTCAAACTCCCAGCCCGCAGGCCATCTGCGGCCCGCGAGCCTCCCCAATGTTGCCCGCAGGGCTCCAGCAGTTTTGGGGCCGGGTCTCTCCCTTGGCCCCAGCTGTCACCCCCAGGTGCTCCCTCCTCAGGGCCCCCGGCAGCGCAGCAGAGCTGAGCGGCATCTGCCTGCTCGCTCCAGTGGCTGCCGGCCCCTCCCTGCAGCCAAGGGGCGGAGCTGTGCCTCTGCGCGTTGCCCCCGCCCCAAGCACCTCTGCGGCCAATGGGACGCTGCAGGGGCGGTGCCTGGGGGCAAAAGCATGCGGAGGCCCCCCGGCCCAACCTGCCTTGGAGCCCCAGACAAGCACTGCACTCCCAACCCCCTCCCAGAGCCTGCATCCTCTCCCCACATATCCCCTCCTGCCCCCAAACTCCCTCCCAGAGCCTGCACCCGGTCCCCACACCTCCTCCCACCCCCAAACTCTCTCCCAGAGCCTGCACCACCTCCCCACACCCCCCAAACTCCATTCCAGGGCCTGCGCCCCATCCCCACACTCCCCCAGCCCCCAAACTCCCTCCCAGAGCCTGCACACCCTTCCCACACACCTCCTCCTGCCCCCAAACTCCCTCCCAAAGCCTGCACCCCATCCTCCAAACTCTCTCACAGAGCCTGTACCCCCTCACCACACATCCCCAGCCCCTAAACTCCCTCCCAGAGCCTGCACCCCAGACTCCCTTCCCCACCCAAACTCCCTCCCAGAGGCAGGTGGGAGCAGAGCCTGTGCAAGGATAAGCATCGCTTATTATAAACGTTCAAAAATGAATACTGCATAATATGTCATTGTTAATTAGAATTAATACACGTTCGGCTTGAAAATTTATTAATTTCATTATTTAGTCTACATATTTAATAAAAATAAATGAATAACCTGACAGTGTTGACATTGTTATTGTTTTCACTTTGCACAACATAGCATTGATCTTAAAATAAATCACATACATTATACACAATACACTGTCACTTCCGTCCTTCATTCTTTCATATCAAAATCTACTACATTTTATTTTACCTTTATAATATCCAATTATTATAATTAATAAAATTTATAAAATTAGAGCCTTGCATGGTGTCAAGTATCAGGGGGTAGCCATGTTAGTCTGTATCCACAAAAACAACAAGGAGTCTGCCAGTAACTCCACACCACAACAAAGAAACACTAACCCAGGAACCAATCCCTGTAGCAAACCTCGTTGCCTACTCTGTCCCCATATCTACTCTGGCGATACTATCAGAGGACCCAACCACATCAGCCACACCATCAAGGGTTCATTCACCTGCACGTCTACTAATGTTATATATACCATCATGTGCCAGCAATGCCCCTCTGCCATGTACATTGGCCAAACCGGACAGTTGCTATGTAAAAGAATAAATGGACACAAATCGGACATTAGGAATGGTAACCTACAAAAGCCAGGAGGTGAACACTTCAATCTCCCTGGACATTCTATAAGAGATTTAAAAGTCACTATTCTTGAACAAAAAAACTTCAGAAACAGACTTCAAAGAGAAACAGCAGAACTAAAATTCATTTGCAAATTTAACACCATTAATTTGGGCTTGAATAGGGACTGGGAGTGGCTGGCTCATAACAGAAGCAACTTTGCCTCTCCTGGAACTGACACCTCCTCATCTATTATTGGGAAGGGTAGCCGACCGGGTTTGGTCACTGGGAGGATTGGGTTTGGGTGTGGAGTGGGGAGAAGGCACAATCTGGGTTTGGCCAGGGGGTGGCAGGCGGGGTAGGATTCAAAGAGCCGCAAGGTGAAATGGGCGTGTTCCTCTCCAGTCCCTGGCATGCAGCAGCAGGCCAAGTGCAATTGCAACAGGGCAATGGGAGCATGTCTCCTGCTTTGCCTTCACGAGTCCATCCTGCGCCCAGGCTGGGGAGTTGAATGCTGGGCTCTCGCTCCAGCAGGGGGGCGTGGGGTTGGCAGGACTGTGAGGCAGAGAGTGCGCGGCTCTCATGCCAAAGCAGGGTTGGGAGGGTAGAAAGCTGGGGCGCAGGGAGGTGGGTTAAAGCGGCTTAGCCGCCCCTCCATGCGAGAGAGCCCTCAGAGCTGCAGCCGCGGTCTCCCTCCCTTCTCTCCCCAGGGAACAGCAGCAAGGGTCTTACACTTCCCACTGCAAGCTGCTCCACTCTCCTTCTGGCTGCTGTGCAATCTACAAGTCAAAGGAACTATTACTGTGTAAATGTACCTATCTGTATCCATTCACAATCAAAGGACTTCGCTGGCTTTCTAAATGGCCGGAGAACAATTCATTGGGAGCATGGTTCTTATCATATACGTCCTATCTCCCTACAGTCTGCGTTCTGCAGCCAGCGTCTTGATTGGCGGTGGCGCCCCCCAAATCTTGGTGCCCTAGGCAGCTGCCTAATTTGCCTAGTGGTTGCACTGGCCCTGGGTGGGAGGCAGAGTTTTTTGGGGGGATGGAGTTTTTGGGGGGTGGGTTCTGGGCAGCATGAGTGACATTGGCCCGCTGGGAGGATTTGAGGTGGAAGAGATGGATCTAGAGCTCTTGCTCTTAGTTCCATACTTCGTTCAGAAGACCTTTTTGCCTCTCAAAGGACTTCACCATGTGAGGTGCTGAGCACCATTTGTAAGGTGCTGAGCGCTGTTAGCTCCCCCATGATTTCTGAGGAACGTTTTCCATTTCAGTCACCAGAAGTATACTTAATCCAGTCCAATACGTTGCCTTTGCTTTTCAAACTGCAGTTGTCCTTTCCTACACACAGTGTACAATCTCTATCAGAGCAGTGAGTGTGAAGGATTCAGTCCATGGTTTTCCATACAGCATAACAGCCAAAAGCATTGGTCCAGTCCCTCAGTGATTCATTAAAATGTTTTACAGTCAAGTTGAAGTGCACATTTCATGTAAATAATGTTTGCATGGTGCTTCCCTCAAAATAACAAAAAAAAAAAATGTGGTCTTAAAACAACATGCTACAACTCCTTGAAAGAAAAATCTAATATCTCTTAAGCATTTGACCAATGCAAAAAAGATTTTGTGGCCAAATCCCACATCCTTTGAAGCTATGGGGAGTGTTGCCATTGACTTCACAGGGAACTGGCTCTTGGTTTGATATTTGCTTCAGTTTACAAAACAAATATTATGCCAAAAAGTGACCTAACATTTTAGTATTTCTCTGGATAGACTTTTATGTGATACAGAAAATGCTGAACAAAAAGGGGAGATGGAAGTTGTGAAATTTAGAAAAGGCTCCGGTGCTTCCTTTTTGTTTCAGATTTTACAAAAAACAAAGCTTATTTCAACATGAATTTGGCATTATTAGCTTGGTAGCATCCTATCTATCCTCTCTGAATGGGTAAAATACAATTGCAGGTGCATGAATATGAGTGGAATGACTGCATGGTGGTAATGAGAAAATTTTAATAGCTTCTGTCAGATTTCTGGTGAACCAGCCAGCGGCAACTCCTGCCGTCACACATTTTTAACCAGTCAACATTTATGTTCCCCATTACTGTCTCAGCCTATCACAGTAAGGAATGACAGTGCTGAACAACTGACAAATTGGTAATGTTCCCAAGGGCTTATCACTTAAGGGCTAGCAAATTTGACTTATCAATCAAATTGATGATAAATCTGTTATAATTATTGAACAATTGTTCTGCAATTATTCCACTTGCAGTTTCAATACAGAGTTAAATTATAATATACAAAAAATATAACAGAAATATTGACTGGCTTAGAAAAGAATCACATATAAATTTTGCTCAAAGGAAATAAATCCTGATAATGTAATTTAGGATTTAATCCAAAACCGACTTCAGTGACAGCTGGATTGGACCAGTATTGCCCTCAGAGAGGACAAAAATTCTGTTTCACCGATACTGCTCTCAGTGCTAACTAGTCTTTGCTGTATTAACCCCCTTAACCTTTCTGGCCCTAGTGACCTGAGGCCTGACTGTGTACAACTGGAGTGAATAGGAGCCTTGCCATTAACTTCAGTGAGTGCAGGATCAAGCTGTGATTGAAGGAGGTACTTCAGGAACTCCTCTTGCTCTGCCAGGGTGAAGGTTCGGGAGGCGGGAGATATGGTACTGCTAATCTTTAGGTAGGGGACTGTAGTAGCACATTTTTCCTTTGCTTCCCTTACCTCCCCAGTCCATGCCCTCTGCCTAAAGGTTAATATTGGAGTTGGGAGGCAGAGTAAACTGGGCCTTTACAAAATTAGGTCTCGTGAAAGGACTGTAGTAGAAGTGCTCCTGTTCCATCAATGTATGGAAGAATGGAAAGCAATCAGAAAACACTGTGGAATTTTTATTTCAAGAGCTGCTGTTTTGTGCTCCCCTCAGGACAGGGGAGTCAGGCAGGAGGGTCAGTGCCCTCAGGCTCCAAGAGCCCATGTCAAATCCTGGCTCTAAGCCAGCAAATTTCTGAGCATCACATGTGCTGTTCCCTCCACATTGCTCATGGCCCTCCACCACAGCTCCTTTGCCCATCTTTGTGACTCACTGTAGAGGGAAGCTTAACAACATTCCCCATGTCCTGCCATTAAAATGATCCAGTAGTCAGGTCAGTGACATGTGGTTTTACACTGCTTCCTGAACCTCACAAAACTCAGGGTACCACTAGAGAGAACAGCTCCTTAGAAACTGTGGCCCCAATCCAAAGCCCACTGAGGTCAATGGGAGTCTGTCCAGTGACTTCTAATGACTTTGCGTTGAGCCCATAGGAAACTTTTAGAGTGCTTTGGTGCCTGTCCTCAGCAGTTCCAGCTGAGGAACCACCAGCAAGAATGATGCAGCGGATAATTGCTACAACAGGACATGGGTCCCAGATCATTGTGGTCTTTATGGATCAGAATCAGCACCATGCACTTCACACACACTCACACGAGTGCAGGGACAGCACAGAAGCCCAGCTCAACAAAGGTATTAGGCTCCTGACTTCCTGAAGTCAAAAGCCTAAATAGCTTTGTGGATCTGGGCCAGAGTGCTGTTGGTATGTGCTTAAAATTACTAGATCCACCTCCCTACCCCACTGAATACAAAACACTTAAAAAAAAAACAGACAAGATTTTCAAAATTGATTGGTGATTTTGGGTGGCTTCCATTTTTGGGTGCCTAACTTGAGACCCATTGAAGACGCTTGATTTTCAATAAATGTGAGCACCCACACTCTGAAAATCAGGCCTTTTTAAGGTGTCCCAGATTGGATACCCAAAAATTTAGGCACTCAAAATTCAAGCCACTTTTTAAAATATTGGCCCAGCAAAGTATTACACACTGGGAGGGCCAAATTCTCATTCAGAAGCCCACTCAGTGCACAAAATGTTTGTGGATGTCTCCACTGGACACGGGCAGCATCATGTACTTAATATTTTGCCCTGCTCTTCAAGTGATCCAGAGGAACAGATCTATGATGTTACTCAGACCACCCCACACCAGCCCCGATGAGGTTAAGATGGCTCAGAAGAGGCCAGTTAAACTTATATGCTGCACTTGGGGGGTACAGTCAAGGTTGAGTGATAAGCACTAACTGAAGATGAAAAAGATGAAACCCGGTTGGGCTTGTACAAAGCCATGATGTTACGAGCAGAAGGATACTATAGGGAGAGAGTCTGTAGTTGCCCTTTAGGCACAGAGAAGTGGGTAGGAGGAAACCCAAGACGGAGCAAAAGCTCTGGGTTCCTTCCCTGATGGAAGGCATTTACCCAGAGAAGTTGCAGGGGAGAAAGCCTGTGGAAGGAAGAACAGGAAGAAGCACAGGGACAGAGATGTGAGGGTTGCAACTGTGTAGACTTTGGTTGCTGATAGCAGTGGATAGGCTCGGATTCAGGGAACTGGCATGGACTGGGAATTACAGAAGACTGGCTGGGATGGTGTACAGACAGTTGGTCCAGAAGGACTTGATCACCCCAGAAAGAGAAAATGATATAGCGACCTGGCTGGAGGGCTGAGTCATGAAGAGAGAACCCCAGGTCCTGGAGAGTGAGGGGGGCCACAGGGCGAGTAGTTGAAGAAGCTAATCCCTAGACCTAGCAGTGAATGTACCCCCCTTACAAGACCAACCTATAGTATAAGGGTATGTCTACACTATGAAATTGGGTCGATTTTATAGAAGTCGATCTTTAGAAAGCGATTGTATACAGTCGATCGTGCGTGTCCCCATTAAGCGCATTAGGTTGGCGGAGTGTGTCCTCAATACTGTGGCTAGCATGGACTCACGGAGTGGTGCACTGTGGGTAGCTATCCCACAGTCCCCGCTGCCCACTGGAATTCTGGGTTAATGCCTGATGGGGCAAAAACATTGTTGTGGGTGGGTTTGGGTACATGTCATCAGTCTCCCCTCCGTCCCTCCCTCCTTGAAAGCAATGGCAAACAATCATTTTGTGCCTTTTTTCCTGGGTTACCCGTGCAGATGCCATAGCACGGCAAGCATGGAGCCCGCTCAGCACACTGCTGCTGTTGTGAGCATTGTAAACACTTCACGCATTATCCTGCAATATGTACAGAACCTGGCTAGGAGATGCCAGCATGAGGACGATTGTGAGGAGGACATGGATACAGACATTCCTGAAAGCACAGGATGTGGCAATTGGGACATTCTGGCGGCAGTGGGGCAGGTTGATACAGTGCGACACCAATTCTGGGCCCAGAAAACAAGCATAGATTGGTGGGACCGCATAGTGTTGCGGGTATGGGATGATTCCCATTGGCTGCGAAACTTTCGCATGCGTAAGGCCACTTTCATGGAACCATGTGAGTTTCTTTCCCCTGCCCTGAAGCGCAGGAATACCAAGATGAGAGCTGCCCTGACAGTTGAAAAGCGAGTGGCGATAGCCCTGTGGAAGCTTGCAATGCCTGACTGCTACCGGTCAGTTGGGAATCAATTCGGAGTGGACAAATCTACCATGGGGTCTCCTGTGATCCAAGTAGCCAAGGCAATCAGTAAACTTCTGCTAGCAAGGGTAGTGACTCTGGGAAATGTGCAGGTTACAGTGGATGGCTTTGCTGCAATGGGGTTCCCTAACTGTGGTGGGGCGATAGACAGAACATATCCCTATCTTGGCACCAGACCACCTTGCCAACCAGTACATAAACCGCAAAGGGTACTTCTCAATGGTGCTGCAAGCACTGGTGGATCAAGGGACGTTTCACCGACATCAATGTGGGATGGCCGGGAAAGGTGCATGACGCTCGCATCTTTAGGAACTCTGGATGGTTCGAACAGCTGCAAGAAGGGACTTACTTCCCAGACCAGAAAATTACCAATGGGATGTTGAAATGCCAATAGTTATCCTTAGGGACCCAGCCTACCCCTTACTCCCATGGCTCATGAAGCCATACACAGGCAGCCTGGACAGTGATAAAGAGCAGTTCAACTATAGGCTAAGCAAGTGCAGAATGGTGGTAGAATGTGCCTTTGGACATTTAAAATCTCACTGGTGCTGTTTGCTGACTAGGTTAGACCTCAGTGCAACCCATATTCCCATTGTTATTGCTTCTTGGTGTTGCTCCATAATATCTGTGAGAATGGGGGGAGACATTTATGGCGGGGTGGGAGGTTGAGGCAAATTGCCTGGCGGCCAATTTTGAACATTGGCTCCAGGGTGATGAAAAGGTCCTGGCTGTCAGGGAGAACGGATTCTCCGTTTGCCTGCTGTGCATTCTCCTCCTCCTCCACAAAATTCTCCTCCATGTTGCATGAGACTCCCCCCTTGCAGGTGTCCACGGACAATGGTGGAGTACTGGTAGGGTCCCCCCCTAGAATGGCATGCAGCTGATCATAGAAGCGGCATGTATGGGGCTCTGACCCGGAGCCACCATTCGCCTCCATTGTCTTGTGATAGGCTTGCCTGAGCTCAACTTTCACGCAGCACTGCTGTGTGTCCCTGATGTAGCCTCTCTCCACCATGCCGTGTGCGATTTTGGCATATATATTAGCATTTCTTCTTTTTGATCAGAGTTCTGCCTGCACAGATTCTTCTCCCCATACAGCAATCAGATC
The DNA here is from genome assembly GCF_013100865.1 of Trachemys scripta elegans. NCBI lineage: Eukaryota > Metazoa > Chordata > Testudines > Emydidae > Trachemys > Trachemys scripta. The sequence continues at coordinate 93,414,885 of NC_048301.1, forward strand.
CAGTGTCTCCCGTTCGCTCCATGCTGGAGCTTGTTTGCGATTCTGGGGGGGCTGCATGGTCACCTGTGCTGCTGAGCTCGCCACAGTGACCAAACAGGAAATGAAATTCAAAAGTTCCCAGGGCTTTTCCTGTGTACCTGGCTAGAGTATCGGAGTTGAAAGTGCTGTCCAGAGCGGTCACATTGGAACACTCTAGGATAGCTCCCGGAGGCCAATACCGTCAAATTGCACAATGCTGCGTCTGTACTACCCCAAATTTGACCCAAGAAGGTCGATTTTAGCACTACTCCCCTCGCCGGAGAGGAGTACAGCAGTCGATTTTAAGAGCCCTTTAGGTCGACAGAACGGGGTTGGTTGTGTAGCCGCATTGCTTATAAAATCGACCTAATGCAGCTAAATTCGACCTAACCTCATAGTATAGATCAGGGCTAAGAGTTTAATCCATACTGTTATTTTTATATAGTTGTTTGCTGTTGGGTTTTTGTTTGTCTGTTACAATGTGTCTCCTTCAGGCGTTCAAATACAGAATGGGCTTCCTAGTTATTTCTTTATCTGTAGTAGCACTGACTCTTTACATATGAACAACATTATCAGAAGAATAATCAGTGTTCTGCTAAAACTCCAGAGACCCAACAAATTATCCCAAACTGCATTACTCACACTCTTGCCCACAGTTTAAAATAAATGCTCAATTTGGAAGTGGAGCAAATATCTAGTAAATCTTGCCTGTGTTTCACCATCACGTGGAGAGAACTTTATTTCAAGCAATGAACCAGAAAGTGAAGCAGCAGAGAGCAGGAAGGGGAAAAAAACAAACAAAAACAAGACATGATGGGAGGGGGGGGGGGAATAAGCTCATTAGAATTAAACGCATTCGTGTAGAAAAATCCCTGACAACTCTAGTAGGCTGTGAGAGAAGAGATCCACAGGCCCCAAAACAGAAAGAAATAAATAGCAAAGCCATTGTACAGATCAGTGGAAATGAAAGAAGGGGGCTGGAACTAGCTGTGTGCACTGAGCTTTACCTACGGTTTCAGAATGCCAACACCAAACTACACTTTGAAAAAAGAGATTATGAATGGTGCGTCATGAAACACTGCTTTATTTAACAGTGGTTTGGTTGTAGAGAGGAGTCCAAACCCAAGACTCTCCATTCTGTGCTTCCCCTCCTGGTAACAAATATGAAAGTGCTAGCAAACACTTTCAGGAAGCATACTGTTTCCTGGGAGGTGGGGGGCAGAAACGGGGACTGTTAGAAAGGAATACCTGTCTGAGAAGCCATGACGCTAAATAAGCCATGTTGTAAGCAGCAACGATAAAGCTGCAGTTTGTTAATTAATCTTGTGTCAAAGTGAGAATTTATATGGCAGATTATCCAGTCCAGACACAACAAAGCATAAAACATGGTGGAGCTGGTAATCAAATCCTAGACGGCAAGAGGGACCGGTCTTAGCTGCACTGCAAAGAGCAAAATATTTCTGAGTACATAGTTTGTGTTATCTGCCTTCTCTTGTAATAGAACATGGAGGGGCTGACGCCTCCCGGGACATTAAACCTGCAAGCTAAGAAGTTAGCTCAGGCATGGAAGAACTGGAAAGAAGAATTTAACCTCTATGTAGATATTGCTGTGGCAGATAGAGAGGATGCTGTGAAAATAAAACCATTTTGTTAAATTATTGGAGAAAAGGGGAGAGAGAGAGAGATCAGTGGGCAACTGTGCATGGAAATGTGCCAAGCTCAATGCACCTTAGAAGCAATAATGGGCTGTTTTGATACTCACTGTAACCCCAGGAAGAATGAAACAGTAGAAAGATATAATTTCTTTACTCAGGATCAAGCACCTGGGGAGGGTATAGACAGAGTACAGAACCCATTTAGAAGTGCTAGCAGCCAGCTGCAATTTTAGAAATATTAAAGATCTACTGATAAGAGACGAGACAGCATGTGGGATACAAGACTCACAACTGCTGAGGGAAACTGTCTAACTTTGGAGAAAAGCTTGGAGATATGCTGGGCTGCAGAGCCATCAGAAAGAGAGAATGAGAACCCTGCAAAGGCAGTCAGCAGAAACAGTCCATGCAACACACAAGAAAGAGAAATCAAAACCAGACAACACCATTGGATGACAATGAGACTAAAGAAGCCATGTTGTAAGCAGCTACAATAAAACTGGAGTTTGTTCATTAATCTTGTGTCAGAGTGCGATCTTATATGGCAGATGATCCAGCCACAAAGCATAGAACACCTATTAACCATAGTAACACCCAACCCCAAGAAGCAACCAGGATACAGCAATGAGACAGAGTTCTGAATCCTCCTGAGATGTGATCACAGCTGACTAATTATTACAGTGGCTAACGACATTGCACTCTAGTGCATTCATGCAGTGCCCTAAGACCTTGGTGGGGGTGTTTTTCTCAATAATGCTATCATCAGATGCAGTCCTTCTGCACCAGGAACAGCACAGGAGAACTTTGTAGGAAGGGAAATGAAGAGTGAAACGAACTACATAAAGAACTCATTTGTGGAAGTTATTCCTTGCCTTGGATTACGGGTGGTGCTGAACCACCACAGCAGGAGCTCTAAGAGGAGCTGTACCTTTTCCAATCCTTTCCACAGGGCCGGCTCCAGGCACCAGCTGAGCAAGCAGGTGCTTGGGGCGGCCAAGGGGAAAGGGCGGCACGTCAGGCTCTTCGGTGGAGGGTCCCTGTCCCTCTCGGAGGGAAGGACCTGCCGCCGAATTGCCGCCAAAGAAGAAAGCCGCCAAAGAAGAAAGCGGTGGAGCTGCCACCGATTGCAATCACAGCTTTTTGTTTGTTTGTTTTGTTTTGTTTTGTTGCTCGGGGCAGCAAAAACCCTGGAGCCGGCCCTGCCTTTTCAGAGGCATAGGATATAGAGGGCATGATGTCTGCCACATTATTCCTTAGGATCATGGAGAATACTCACTTTTCTGCTTCTTGTATTCTCCTCCACCCACCTTGCAGGCCAGGTCCAATCAGACCCAAGTAATTTTAGACTAGCAGAAAATGTATGCAATAAAACAAAGAAAATTATGATGAATATTTTCCTATTATCCCTTTAGAAGAAGGCAGCTCCATAGCAAGACACAGCCAGGTGGGAGTTGGGAGGTCGATAAACATATTAAATGAATTAACTTGTTGCTATAATTCTATCAATAATAGTGTTTATAAAGGGATTTCTACTGTTTTGCACTCATTGCAGAAAAAACAGCATCTTAATACCATTCCCTCCCACAGTAATTGATGCACCCTGGCAACAGCTGAGAATCAATCTCTTAAAAATAAATCTTTCCGTAAACTCTGTATTTCCTTTCTCTTCCCTCCCATTGTTTTGTTTTTCCGAGGGCATTTGTAGAAAAACAAGATGTTGTGTTTTAGGAATTCATTTATTCCTGTTGCTGCTTCCCTACCTCCATTCATAATCCTCTGTTACATTTCATTTCTGTACAAGTGGATTAAAGCCAGTGGCACCAATAAAGCAGGAACAGAGGAATTCTTAAACACAGGTTCTATTTTCTAGTTAACATTCAAGTATTACTGGACATCTGCATTCCTTCTGAAGGCACCTAACATCATTTGGACTATTATAATTGGAGGTCCTCTTTAGCCAATTACTGCCAATCATGTAAATTGTTTGATCATTTTATCTTGTAGACAAAAGCAATTAGGAAGTTCAGGGGATGGCGTGGGGGGGGGGAGAAAGAGTTGTACTAATTTTTCTTCTTGTGCCCCATTCTTTTCCCTTCATCTCTCTCCACCCCCTGCTGTCACCCACCCTGGTAATTCACTTCAAACCCTGTAGTATATCTAAGAATAACAGGATGAAGTTATGAAGAGAGATTAGGCTAGAAAAACAAATGGTGAGATTTCTAAGGTTGTGCAGTAATCCCCCCAGGGCTCATTGCTTGGGAGATTTAACAGTAGACAGGACAAAGCCCTGAAGAATGTACTACAGAGAACAATATTATTAGGTAGATAACTAAGACACTTGGCTTTTTAGGTAGATGGATACAAGAAATAATCTTCATTTCCTCAAAAAAGGTTATTCTTAACTTCTTTTCTGGAACGTATGTAGCACTTAGCAAACACATGGTGTGGCATGGTATAAAGGTTCTCCTTTGAGATGGCCTGCATAGCACAACCATGATCTTGTCATCTACTGTGGTATGTTATAAAGATTTGGCTTGAGGTTAGCGGGGCAGGTATCACCTTATTAGCAAATTCCCCCCTCAATCCTGCAACTGGCTCCATGTAGGCATAGTGATCCACCTGCATTAAGACAGTTGCAGGATTGAGATCTTTAAAGACATAACCATGTAATTATATTACCATTGATACTGTAATGATATGATCTTAAACAATTACACAGACATAAAATGTATCTGCTTGTCATGGATTTGCTGGAGCCAGTGGGACATCTCACAAAGTGAGCTCACCATCTTTTAAAACAGTAAATTGATATTCAACTTAAGATGGCCAGCTGGACTTTAAACTCCATCACATACAACAACAACAACAACTCTGCACTAGCTCAACCAAAAAGGTAGTAAGTGAGGCCATAGACCAGGCCTCTTGGGATCCTCTCTCATATTCTAGCTTCACCCAGAACTGGAGCCCTGGAATAAGCATCCAACCCTTTTTATCTTGCATGCTGAGCTCTGATTGGTTTCTGTCTGCTCCTGGACCAACTCCCATCTTTTCATGTACTTTGTATGTATATACATACATAGTACATGAAAAGATGGGAGTTGCCTTACCAAGTGGGGGGTCAGTCTAACGAGACAATTCAATTAACAGTAGAATACCAAGGGAGGAAAATAACTTTTGAAGTGGTAATGAGGGAGGCCTATTTCAAACAGTTGACAAGAAGGTGTGAGTAACAATAGGGGGAAATTAGTATAGTAAAATTAGTTTTTGTAATGACCCATCCACTCCCAGTCTTTATTCAGGCCTAATATGATGGTATCCAGTTTGCAAATTAATTCCAGTTCTGCAGTTTCATGTTGGAGTCTGTTTTTGAAGTTTTTTTGAAGTTGTCTCGTTAACTGACCCCCTACTTGTTAAGGCAACTCCCATCTTTTCATGTGCTGTATATAAACACACACCTATACCTGCTACTGTATTTTCCACTCCATGCATCTGATGAAGTGGGTTCTAGCCCATGAAAGCTTATACCCAAATAAATTTGTTAGTCTCTATAAGGTGCCACAAGGACTCCTCGTTGTTTTTGCTGATACAGACTAACGTGGCTACCACTCTGAAACTTGTATCTGAGAGACACTTAACTATATTTCAGGCTCCAAGAAGTAAGCTAACAAGTAACAGTGATTTATCAAACTATTTAAAGCATGTTAGACCTAGCACCTTGATGCCTGGTGTTAAAGCATATTATGATTTTCACTACTATTCAAACTCCGCAAAAAAGGGAGGCCCCAACTTGAAGCAGGTGTTGTTTACACTTTTGTTTTGAGACCACTCAACATTTAGCATAGGCCAGATATCAACAAGGAATTAATGTTACCAAATGGGCACTACATCACAACAGCTTTTTGCTTCTACTCTGTATGAGTTTTGGGCTGTGACCAAAGTCAGGTTACATTGTTGGCAAAGAGTCATCTTTCAACAAAATCCTTTCTGCTTTCAGAGAATGGGATTTTATTTCTAGTGTCTCTCACTCCCATCCCAACCTTTTTAATTTATTTTTTTTTAAAAGAGTAGCTGTTGACAATCATTGCTTAACTCTCCCACCCTAAAATATATAATTTAGCTAATATCTAAATCTGTAATTTAACACCTGGTGCCCAATCCAAAAGCCACTTAAATCAATGGAAGTCTTACCATTTACATTCATTGGGCTCTGGATCCAACCCAGATGGCATAATATCACCTGCAACTATGTGCACACAAGTCTGTGTGTGCATATCTGAGGCTAGATTTTGGCTCAGTTTAAATTGGTACTAGGATAGGAATGCATTCCCGAATCTCTCTGTATTTGTATTAGTTTACCTAGGATTTTTTTTTAATGTTTCTCCTATGGAAAAGTCCTGTAGAATGTAATAGGAAATAAACTTTTTAATTTTTTTTGAGCCATCCTATAGAGATTATAAATCATAACCTTTCAATAGGACTGTTCAAAATAATCTAAAATGGGTATCACTCTACTCAAGTCTATCAGCAGATTCTGAATCTGGCTCCTTATGCCTCTGGAACAGTGCAAAGGTGCCCGTGATGGGGCTCCCCTCACCACACTGATGCCTCCTGCTGGTCATCTTGGGGATTCGCTCCGCAGATCAGTACACCCACTCCTGGTGGTGCCCCGCCCACCATAAATTCTTCTCCCAGACCTACGTCATTCCAAGGAACGTGGCATTTTCTTCATGACACAGTCCTCCAACTGCGTCATGATCTATACTCCCCACTTCTGGGGGTAAGTGTTGCAGTCCAACTGTCCAGCCACTTCCCCAATAGCACCAGCACCCTCTTCACCCTTGCCTCAGGGCCTCAGACTGCAAACCCCAGCAGCCAGCCAGGAGCTCTTCTCTAGCTACCCTGTTCCCTGCTAGCAGCACTGCTCTATCCAGGGTGCTAGCTTCCTTCTACCTGCCAGGCCCCCAGTTCTTCCTCCTTGAGCTCCAGGGAGTAACTGACCCTGCTCTGCCCTGTGGCTCTTTTTGTATGGGCCTGCTGGACTCTGATTGGCTGTTCCTCGCAGATGCTCTCCTATTGGCTGCTTCCTGTGTAGCCTCCCTAGGGCCCTATTAATCCCTTGCACGTCTGTGTGGGGTGAACGCCCCATCACAGGACAAGAAAGCAGTCAGATCTCTTCAGCTGCTTTCCCCCACAAGGAGCAGTCCCTAGCTAGTGTACATCCTTGGTTCCTTCAACTCCCCCTGACAGCTACTGAAGTAGGGGATGTATGGCCAGAGCAGTACTGGAGAGAGGAAAGTACTTAATCTCTGTTTTGGGCCCCACACTCTTGGCCTCAGCCTCTCTCTCTCTCTCTCTCTCTCTCTCTCTCTCTCTCTCGGCAGGTTGTTTTGATGTTACTTAATACTGGAGGCCTGAAATTACTTATGTATTTTGCAACTGTAAATTTATCCTTTATACATATGTTGATTACTCTTCAGCCTGAAGCACAAAACACTAGTCAGCAGTCATAATAGCAATAATAACTGCAGGAAAAATAACAGCACTTCATTATGTAATGCATATAGTAACAGCAGCATATAATAGCAATAGTAGTACCTACTTCACTGCATGCCACTTTCCACTTGCATTGCAACTCACCATCATCCAATTTCACTGAAGGTGAGTGAGGGCCTAAAAGTTTATGGGAGTTCTCTACATTTTCTCCACAGCGATTTAATAAAAAGGGCAAAGAAGAATATTTAAATCTTGGGTCCCCCCACCCCAATATGTAGTCAGCAACTGAACAAGGCAACAGTGCGTAGCACAGACTCACACAATAGTGTCGAAGTATTTTAAATCTCTCTTTGAATGGTACTTGGCCCACTTTTAAAAGTGTCATTACCATAAAGCTATCTTGAATCTTTTCATTCAGCCCAATGTATTAAATCAGCAGGATCACATAATCTTTTAAGCACGATCAGCTTCTCTGAGCAATTATAGTGTATATTTTTCTTTACTTTAAGGAGCCACCAACTCTGTCTGCCAAAATCAAACAAACTGCAGCTGTACCAACATTCAGCACCACAGCAGAATTACTTCGGATATTGTCCTTGCTGTCAGTTAAGTGCACGTCCCTGTGAGATGCTGAGTCCATCCTGTGAATTCCATTGGCTGCTGAGAACAATAAACACCTCAGAGACACACTTCTAATCTCTCCTATTTCCACTATAATCAATGGGAGTTTACAGTTGCTCAACTCCTCCGAAAACCAAACAAAATTATTTTATTTGCAGTTTTTGAGGTTGACACAATGCCCAGGTATAGTTAAGTAGTTTCAGAATTATATTCCTCCCAAGAGCTGAGAAAGGAGCGATACCCCAAGCTTAAAACATGGGTAAATGGTCACAACAAAGGGCAAAGGTGTGATTGTCCAGAACATCAGATACATGTAACGCCCACTATTTTCAGAGGAGCCTCTAATGTTCATAAAACTGGTGGTGCCACTAAAATTGAAAGCTGAAACTTCAGCTCTAAATGTTCCACAACTGAAGGCGACTTTGGAGGAGTAGATAGCAATTGGTTTTACTCAAATAGTTTGTGCTCAAGGACAAGTTATGAGATGTAAGATGTTCTCCACCTACAATATTCACTTACCAGCATTAGAAGAGTTATCACATTTAGACCATATATACACCTTCCTTTTCACTATATGCTCTATGGGGCAGTGACTGCCATTTATTATGCATTTTTATAAAACCTAGCACAAGATGCCCAACCTGGTAGTGGCCTTTAGGTGCTATTGGAATGTAAATGTTACATACATACTACTACTACCACCAGACTTTAGAAACTACATTATCATTACACCTGACCTGGATTGGTACAGAATTACTGTATGCACATAATAGCTATATAAGATGTTGTTTCTTCTGATTCTATATAAAGACATGCAATGTACGTGTGTTCTAAAAAGACTTATAACAATCAACTTTCAAGCCAATAGCTTTAGCGTCAGCCAACTGTGTTGCATCTATTTTGCTGTTTTGTTTCAAAAAAGTATGTTTATAATTGTGATATATGAGCAGCTAACATTATTTATTATATCTGTACTAGATAAACTTTCAAAGTAGCCGATATACAATTTGACCAGATCTACAATTGAATAAGGTTTGAGATGTCTGATGATATTTAACAAGATGCGAATTAAAGGGCTGACTTATAAGAACGACCATTCTGGTCCATCTAGTGCAGTATCCTATCTTCTGACAGTGGCCAATGCCAGGTGCTTCAGAGGGAATTAATGAAACAGGCAATCAACGTGTGATCCATCTTCTGTTGTCCACTCCCAGCTTCTGATAATCAGAGGCTAGAGACACCCAGAAGATGACGTTGCATCCCTGACCATTTTGAATAATAGTCATTGATGGACCTATCCTCCATGAGCTTATCTAGTTCTTTTTTGAACCCCGTTACTTCACAACGTTTTGGACTTCACAACGTTCCCTGGCAACAAGTTTCACAGGTTGACTGTGTGCTGTGTGAAGTACTTCCTTTTGTTTGTTTTAAACCTGCTCCCTATTAATTTATTTGGGTGACCCCGGTTCTTGTGTTGCATGAAGGAGTAAATAGAACTCTTATGCATTTTCTCCACACCATTTATTCCCTCCCACCCCCCTTAATAGTCTCTTTTCCAAGCTGTAAAGTCCCAGTCTTTTTAATCTCTCCTCCCATGGAAGCTGTTCATAACCCTAATAATTTTGGTTGCCCTTCTCTATGCCTTTTCCAGTTCTAATATATCTTTTTTGAGGTAGGGTGACCAGAACTGTACACAGTATTTGAGGTGTGGGCGTACCATGGATTTATATAGTAGCATTAAGACAGAAAATATCATATTAGCTATCCCTTTCCTAATGGTTACTAACATTCTCTTAGCATTTTTGACTGCTGCTGCATAGTGAGCAGATGTTTTCAGAGCACTATCCACAATGTGTAAGATCTGAATGGTAACAGCTAATTTAGATCCATCATTTTGTATGTAATAGTTGGGATTATGTTTTACAGTGTGCGTTACTTTGCATTCATCAACACTGAATTTCATCTGCCATTTTGTTGTCCAGTCACCTGGTTTTGGGAGATCCCTTTGTAATATGGAGATATACCTACCTCATAGAACTGGAAGGGACCCTGAAAGGTCATCAAGTCCAGCCCCCTGCCTTCACTAGCAGGACCAAGTACTGATTTTGCCCCAGATCCCTAAGTGGCCCCCTCAACAATTGAACTCACAACCCTGGGTTTAGCAGGCCAATGCTCAAACCACTGAGCTATCCCTCCCCCCTTTTTTCATACTTTGCAGTCTGCTTTGGACTTAACTATTTTGAATAATTTTGTATCGTCTGCAAATTTTGCCTCCTCAGTGTTTACCCCTTTTTCCAGATAGGGTGACCAAATGTCCCAATATTATAGGGACAGACCAGATATTTTGGGGCTTTTTCTTACATAGGTGCCTATTACCCCCTACCCTCTGTCCCGATTTTTCACACTTGCTATCTGGTCACCCTAATTCCAGATCATTTATGAATATGTTGAACAGCACTGGTCCCAGTACAGATCCCTGGGAGACACCACTGTTTACCTCTCTCCAGTCTGAAAATTGACCATTTATTCATACCCTTTGTTTTCTGTCAGTTAGGAAATTCAGTTAGGAAACATAACAAATCAGCTCTAACAGCACTTTTCATCTGTTGATGTCACAGCACTTTGAAAATGAAGATAAGTATCATTATTTCTATTTACAGATGAGGAAGAGAGGGAAAGAACTACCAAGGTCACACAGCAAGTCAATTGCAGAGCCAGAAATTATAATCCAGGTCTTCTAACTCCCACTGCAGTGTCCCATTTACTGGGCACTGCTATCTCAGTAAATAATTTATACCAGTGGTTTTCAACCTCTGGTTTGCACACCCTTGGGGCTTCACAGACTATGGCTAAGATTTCCAAAGGGGTCTGCACCTCCATTTGAAATTTTTAGGGGTCCGCAAATGAAAAAAGGTTGAAAACTACTAGTTTACACTGTTATTGTTTGCAAAAATCAACTTGTTCAGATTCTTCACTATTCTGCCCTGCATTACAATCAGTGAAATCGTCACGATGTCAATGAGACACTATGGATTGTAAATCACAGCAGAATTTAGTCCATCATGTTCAGTTTTGACATTCCTGGAAAACACATGCTACAAGCCCTCTGCAGATCCTCTGCCAAGTTAGATTTTGCACACACACAGGAAACAATTAAAGTTAGCCGAACCATCTCAACAATCTGTATCTTAACTAAATTAGCATTATGCCTAATGCTGTCAGAGTGCCATGCAGAAGCATTGTTGCTTTTCCTTGTTACCAACTAATCAGTGTGTTCTGTGATGCAACACAATAAAACAGAGATCAGTGCTAACAAAAACCCAGCTAAGAGCAGAAACCAGAAATGTCTACAATACTTGCAATGCAAAGCAACAAAATAGAAGCTCCTATATATCAAAGATGCCAAACATTGGGTTTTAATTGTACCTAATAATAGGCAAATTATGAAGCATAAACAATTTTTAAAAATACCAAAGTTAAGAGCAGTTGCCATGGAGACATCAGTTGCCTTGGGGTTTAAGAAAAGACAATTAGCCCACAGGATGACTTTAAAACTTTTATTTTGACCTTTTGGAGTTTCAGCAATCCATTGATCTGCTGTAATGAATTTTACTCTGTGTTTTTCCAGCCAATATATCTTACTGCATTTTTTAAAAAAATCAGTGATTATAGATCAAAACCTTTCCATTCAAATATTTTTAAATTGATTTTTTTTAAATAGGAAACCTTGCGCTTTGATTTTTTTTATGCTGGACTCAAAAAATAAGAAAGGACAACTAATTGCCACAGAATTTTCCCTCTTTATTTTCTTTGATTCTCTAAACCTTTCTAATTCCACATCCTTGCAAATTATTTTTCTTTCATGCAACTAGACTGTCCCTATAGAAGCAAAATGCTCCACAATTTGACTTAGGTACAATATGCAAAATTGCTGTCTGCTAATATTCAGTTTGCAAATGACAATCCTCATACAAAAGACAGAGGTACAAATAGTCTCTAAATGTGTTTGTAAATTTCACACATAGAAAACCTGATGTCTTTGTTACTTAGATATAAGAGATCTGCGGGGATTTGTGAGGCTGTTTAGTGATTTGTGTCTGAGTCATTTGGGCCCAGATTCAGCAAGGTATTTAAGTAGGTGCTTAACTACAAGCAAGTGAATAATCCAGATGAAAACAGTAGCACTACTCATTTGCTTATTCAGGTACATGCTTACTACTTTGAAAGTTTGGTACCATGCTTAAGTACCTTGCTGAATCAGAACCTTTAGGAACCAATCCTCCAAAGACTTATATCTCTGAGTAACTTTACTCACTGGGTCAAAGTATATTTAATTTGTAGTGTACAAACAACCCCCTCTCATTTTATTATTCTTCATTTACAAAAAAAGCATTTAAAAACTACACCATGGGTGAGATTTGCTCCCCCTTCCCCAGCCCCTTTACAATAGTAAAATGGCCAGAGTGATGTAAAGGAGTTCTAAATGCCCCTGATGTGGCTGGAGGCAATTACCCCAGCACTGAGAACTGAGGAAGATAGCTCTGTGGGCTGCCATCTAAGGACCTCCTCTCATATGGCGCATGCTGGGATAGGGTCAGAGTGACAGCACATGGTACTATGGAAGTACTAGGCAGTGCTATTGCTCATAGGGCAACCTAGGGAGGCAGACATAACTTATGTTACTGTCACTGAGTCCCAGGGCGATGCTCTGGAACTGCTCCCCACAAAGCCAGTCAGGACTTTGGGGAGCCTCCTCTCCTTTGGAGCAGACTGTCTTCAGGGCAAGAAGCTCACACAGGGCAAGAAGGCTTCACCTTCCTGGGTCTGACCTTGGAGCATTCAGCATATGCCCCTCCATGTGCTTCCCACAGCGAGTCCACCCAGGCGGGGTCCTGGGGAAACCAGAGGGTCCTGCACACACCCCACTTCGCAGTCAGACGTGACTCTTAGCCAGCCAGTAAAACAGAGGTTTATTACATGACAGGAACACACAGACCTTGTAGGTACAGAGAACGGGACCCTTCAGCTGGGTCCATTCTGGGGCCCGGCGAGCCAGACAACCGTGTCTGCACCCACTTCCCGTCCCCAGCCAGCCCCAAACTGAAACCCCCTCCAGCCCCTCCTTTCTGGCCTTTGTCTCTTTCCCGGGCCAGGAGGTCACCTGATCTCTTTGTTCACCTTTAGCTATTCCCTTGCAGGGGGGAAGGGCCCCAGCCATTTGTTGCCAGGATACAGAATGTTGGCCATTTATGCACTTAAGCATAGGAGACTTAAGCAATGCAGAGGCAAAACTGAGGCACCCACACAGTATTCAGAGGAAACATTAGGAACAGTCCCACTTCATCACAGTTACACACTGGACTAATACCCCTCAGTATGGTCACCAGTCGTTTCCTAGTGGACTCTGTGACAGATGTGAGACTGGGAAGTATAAAGAGTTCAAATAACTATAATGAAGTGTGCCAGACAAACATGGACTTTGGGGATAATAAGCATTAGGTGGTTTTCCTGGGGAATCATTAGGTAGTGGTTGATGCAAATTTCACTACTGCAGTTATGCAAAAACTCAGCCTTTTGAAGATATGCCCTAAGGAGAGGGCCAATGAATGATGATTACCTGTTCCAGGAGACTGGAGATCAAACACTTGAGCCGTATAAAGAAAACAGCGGAACCATATAGTTGGGGTCTGGTTCCTGTTCTAAAAAACTGACATGAACTTGTAGCCAAGAAGCAAACGCACTTGTAGGGTTTGAAAGACATAAGAATGGCCATACTGGGTCAGATCAAAGGTCCATCCAGCCCAGTATCCTGTCTGCCAACAGTGGCCAATGCCAGGTGCCCCAGAGGGAGTGAACCTAACAGGTAATGATCAAGTGATCTCTCTCCTGCCATCCTGACAAACAGAGGCTAGGGACACCATTCCTTACCCATCCTGGCTAATAGCCATTAATGGACTTAACCTCCATGAATTTATCTAGTTCTCTTTTAAACCCTGTTATAGTCCTAGCCTTCACAACCTCCTCAGGCAAGGATTTCCACAGATTGACTGTGCGCTGTGTGAAGAACTTCCTTTTATTTGTTTTAAACCTGCTGCCCATTAATTTCATTTGGTGGCTCCTAGTTCTTATATTATGGGAACAAGTAAATAACTTTTCCTTATTCACTTTCACCACACCACTCATGATTTTATATACCTCTATCATATCCCCCCTTAGTCCCCTCTTTTCCAAGCTGAAAAGTCCTAGCCTGTTTAGTCTCTCCTCATATGGCACCTGTTCCAAACCCCTAATCATTTTAGTTGCCCTTCTCTGAACCTTTTCTATTGCCAGTATATCTTTGAGATGAGGAGACCACATCTGTACGCAGTATTCAAGATGTGGGCGTACCATGGATTTATATAAGGGCAATAAGATATTCTCCGTCTTATTCTCTATCCCTTTTTTAAAGATTCCTAACATCCTGTTTGCTTTTTTGACTGCCACTGCACCCTGCGTGGATGTCCTCAAAAGAGGGGGAGGGACAGCTTAGTGGTTTGAGCATTGGTCTGCTAAACCCAGGGTTGAGAATTCAATCCTTGAGGGAGCCATTTAGGGATCTGGGGCAAAATCAGTACTTGGTCCTGCTAGTGAAGGCAGGGGGCTGGACTTGATGACCTTCCAGCTCAATGAGATAGGTATAACTCCATATATTATATTATTTTTTTGATCCTTTAGATTCCAAAGAATAAAGACAGCTATTAGTCCTTGATCTGAAATAGCCCAAATCTGCTGACTTCCAAGGCATGCTACAAAAGCCATTTTTGACAGAATCTCTGTTGAAGGCTGAGGATATGCTTCCTATATGATGAAGTGGTGGGTGGTTGGCCGAGCTCCTGTGGAACTCACGATGAGATGAGATTTAATTCAATTGTATTTATTGTAGGAGTAGTTATATTAGGGTACCTAGAGTCCTGGATAATTTTATTATTTTAAAAATAATTAATGAATTAAAAGTAAAAAAAAAAAAAATATCTCCAATGACAAGCTCTTTCACATATAGTGCCACTCCTCTCCCCTTCCCGCCTCCCTCCCACGACCTGTTCTGTCCTTCCAATATATTTTGTACCCTGGAATGTTTGTGTCCCATTGATTGTCCTCACTCCACCACGTTTCTGTGATGCCTATTATATCAATATCTGCCTTTAACACGAGGCACTCTAGTTCACACATCTTATTATTTAGACTTCTAGCATTTGTGTACAAGCACTTTAAAAACTTGTCACTGTTTATTTGTCTGCCCTTTTCTGATGTGTCAGATTCTTTTTTATGTGACTGTTTCTCATCTGATCTGGCCCCTACTTTACCCTCTTCCATTCTCTCCTCCTGACTAAAACCTAGAGAATCTCTATCAATAGACTCTCCTCTAAGAGAAGTCTCTGTCCAAACCACGTGCTCCTCTGTATCAATTGGCTTTCCCCCATCTCTTAGTTTAAAAACTGCTCTGCAACCTTTTTAATGTTAAGTGCCAGCAGTCTGGATCCACTTTGGTTTAGGTGAAGCCCATCCTTCCTCTATAGGCTTCCCCATCTCAAAAGTTTCCCCAGTTCCTAATAAATCTAAACCCCTCCTCTGTACACCATCATCTCATCCACGCATTGAGACTCTGAAGCTCTGCCTGCCTATCTGGCCCTGTGCGTGGAACTGGATGCATTTCTGAGAATGCCACCATAGAGGTCCTGGATTTCAGTCTCTTCCCTAGCAGCCTAAATTTGGCCTCCAGGACATCTCTCCTACCCTTCCCTATGTCATTGGTACCTACATGTACCACGACCACCGGCTCCTCCCCAGCACTACACATAAGTCTATCTAGATGCCCGAGAGATCCACAACCTTCGCACCAGGCAGACAAGTCACCATACGGTTCTCCTGGTCATCACAAACCCAGCTATCTATTTTTCTAACGATCGAATCTCCCATTACTAACACCTACCTTTTCCTAATGTCTGGAGTTCCCTCCCCCAGAGAGGTAATTTCAGTGTGAGAGGATACCCCAACATTATCTGGAAGGCAGGTCCCAACTATGGGAAGGTTTCCCTCTGCTCCCACTAGACTGACATTGCTATGTTGAAGTTGGGGGTTACCTCTGGAAAGATTTTCGCATAGTGAAGGTTCTTTTGCTGCTTTTCATGTTGTTTCTTTGTAATGCTTTTACCCTAGGAATAAATGCAGTTTGCTTTGTGATGGCTGATTGTTAACGAATGTACACTGTTATAACCCCTAGAGAAAGATAACCACAGGTGCTGGACCCTGGAAAATCGCAGTGAGATGCAGAAAAACTGCAAGCCTAGAGCCTTGGTCTGAAGGGAGAGATGCACGGGTCTCTGTCTCGAGAGAGGTGCTGGCTGGGAAGCCTAAAACCTTAAATGGGCGCCTTTAAGGGAAACCAAGAGGTCAGTCAAAGGTGTAGTTAATCCTGAAACTATGACAGACCCAATCACTAGGTTTCAGGTATTTCCAAGCCAACTGGGTCTAGGTAGACTAGTTGCTCTTCCTTGCTCTTGGATTCCAGGGCACATTCCCTGGCACAGAGGTCCTTCCTTGCCATGTGGGATGCCACTGTCCTGCTGCCCTAGACCCTTTTAAAATCAGTGCCACAGACCTCCCAATCACTCACTTACACTCCCTCACAATTCCACCAGGCTGTGGGCACTCTGGGGTCACTAGTTTATGTGGCAAGAAAGCAAGGAACAGAGGCTTACCAAAGGAAATTCTTAACCACAGTGATTTTACTCTTAAAGCACTGGAATTACAGATCTCTGAAGAATAAGAAAAGTTCTGAGACGTACCCTCCTCTAGTCTGAACTCATACATTCCGTGGTTCCTCAGTATTTCAGGCTGGGCCGAGTCCCTTCCGCCCGTCCTTTTGACATGTAATAATGGACAGCTGTGTCCCCCCTCCCACCGCACAGCACCTCCCCTCCACCCCCCCCACACACACACACTTTTAAATAGGGCTTTTGTCTCTGTGCCACATGCTCATACTGAGAAGCTCCAGATCCACCAGTCATGCTTGCCCCACCCCTCTTTTCAGGCTCCTTTTGTAGACATACCACTGTTCCGTGAGGGTGAGTCAGTAGTCAACCGTCATTCAAAGTCAATGGCCCCAAGACTGCTGTCTAGATTTCTCTCCATAATAGGCCTTCAATGAGATGTCAAACACTTGCCTGGAATGCAGTACAATATGCTGCTCTTGGGCAGGTTCAGACTTGTGCAGTCATAGTGGTAATAATCCCACACATTGAACAACATAGATGAAGATACATACATAACCCTGAAAAAAAGAGTTCTCTATAGCTCAAAAGCTTGTCTCTTCCACCAACAGAAGTTGGTCCATTAAAAGATATTACCTCATCCACCATGTCTCTCCTGCATTCTACTTTGTCATACCTCAGACAGCCCTCAGGGCTGCCCAGAATCAGAAGGACACAAAGGTATCTTAAAACATCACAGCCTCTGGGCTGCAAATTCTTAAAGACATCTCACCCTCTGTGCCTGGTATAAATGCAGAATGAAACCTCATGAGTCCAATCAATAAACTGTAGTTCTGAATGTCTCCTCATCACCCTTTTAACATAGATAGCATCCCATATCACCATAAAATACATTTAGGCTGACATGTTCAAACCCAGGTACCAAAAGTGGCCTGATTTTCAAAGGCACCTGGCAGTGTCCATTCACTTCAGTGAGATTTGTGGGTCCTCAGTAGTTCTGAAAAACAGAACACTATTGTTTAGGGACCTGTCTATGGATTTAGGAGTTAAATCTTAGGTACCTGGCTTTGAAAAACACGGCCTTAATGTTTATTGAGTCCGATCCAGGAATGTGGTATGTTCCTTTTTTTTTAAATCTTATTTGCACTGTGAAAGATGGACCTAATATTCATTAACAACAAGGAGTCTGGTGTTAGTCTTTAAGGTGCCACCAGACCACACTAACAGATTTATTTGGGCATAAGCTTTTGTGGGTAAAAACCTCACTTCTTCAGATGCATCTGAAATAGGCCAAAGATGCATCTGAAGAAGTGAGGTTTTTACCCACAAAAGCTTATGCCCAAATAAATCTGTTAGTCTTTAAGGTGCCACCAGACTCCTTGTTGTTTTTGTAGATACAGACTAACACGGCTACCCCCTGATACTTGACACTAATATTCATTAATATCATGACATTTATGGCCTTCATTGTAATAGGCACATTGGGGTGCTTAAGACAAGATTCTGTAATCTTCATTCAAAATGAGTTGTACCTTTCACGTTGAGTTCTCCACGGATATCAATGGGAGGATCTGAAGCATATGGTATTAATCAAAGTGAGTCCAGGTGACTGAGGACATGTCTACTCTACAGGGCCCATACCGGCATAGCGATGGTGACGTAGCTATGCCAATCTACACCAATAGAAGGTTTTATTCCGTCAGTGTAGGAACATCCCCTCCGTGAGCAGCTGTAGCTAGCTCAGCAGAAGCATTCTTCCATCAACGTAGCTGCATCTATACTAAGGGTTATGTCAGCATAGCTGTGTCAGTCAGGGATGTGGACTTTTCCCATTTCTGCTAAAGAGCAGTCAATTAAATATATAACGAGGGTTCAGAACAAATAACGGTGGTGGCCATTGGCACAAGTCAGTTGCCTTAGATCAGTGGTTCTCAACCAGGGGTACACAGAGATCTTCCAGGGGGGATATCAACTCATCTAGATATTTGCTTAGTTTTACAACAGACTACATAAAAAGCACTAGTGAAGTCAGTACAAACTAAAATTTCATACAGACAATGACTTAATACTGCTCTGTATACTATACACTGAAATGTAAGTACAATATTTATATTCCAATTGCTTTATTTTATAATTATATGGTAAATGAGGAAGTAAGCAATTTTTCAGTACTAGTGTACTGTGACAATTTTGTATTTTTTTTTTGTCTGATTTTGTAAGCAAGTAGTTTGTAAGGCCTGGTCTACACTACGACTTTAATTCGGATTTATCAGCTTTAATTCGAATTAACCCTGCAACCGTCCACACAACGACGCTATTTATTTCGATGTAAAGGGCCCTTTAAATCGATTTCTGTACTCCACCCCGACGAGCGGAGTAGTGCCAAAATCGATTTTAGCAATTCGAATTAGGGTTAGTGTGGCCGCAATTCGATGGTATTGGCCTCCGGGAGCTATCCCACAGTGCATCATTGTGACCGCTCTGGACAGCAATCTAAACTCGGATGCACTGGCCAGGTAGACAGGAAAAGCCCCGCGAACATTTGAATTCCATTTCCTGTTTGCCCAGCGTGGAGAGAACAGGTGACCACAGATAGCTCATCAGCACAGGTAACCATGCAGGCTGATAATCGAAAAAGAGCACCAGCATGGACCGTGAGGGAGGTACTGGATCTGATTGCTGTATGGGGAGAGGATTCAGTGCTTGCAGAACTTCGTTCTAAAAGACGAAATGCAAAAACTTTTGAAAAAATCTCCAAGGGCATGATGGAGAGAGGCCACAATAGGGACTCAGATCAGTGCCGCGTGAAAGTCAAGGAGCTCAGACAAGCCTATCAAAAAACAAAGGAGGCAAACGGTCGCTCCGGGTCAGAGCCGCGGACATGCCGCTTCTACGCCGAGCTGCATGCAATTCTAGGGGGGGCGGGCCACCACTACCCCACCTGTGTTCGTGGATTCTGGGTCGGGGATAGTCTCATCAGCGACGCCTGAGGATTCTGCCGATGGGGTAGAGGAGGAGGAGGAGGAGGAGGATGAGCTTGCAGAGAGCACACAGCACTCCATTCTCCCCAACAGCCAGGATCTTTTTATCACCCTGACTGAAGTACCCTCCCAAGCCAGTACCCAAGACTCTGACCCCATGGAAGGGACCTCAGGTGAGTTTACCTTTTAAAATATAAAACTTGTTTTAAAAGCAAACGGTTTTTAATGATTACTTTGCCTGACTTTGCATTCGCGGTCAGTTCAGCTACTGGAAAAGTCTGTAGCTACTGGAAAAGTCTGTTAACGTGTATGGGGATGGAGCGGAAATCCTCCAGGGACATCTCCATGAAGCTCTCCTGGAGGTACTCCGAAAGCCTTGCCAGAAGGTTTCTGGGCAGTGCATCCTTATTCCCTCCTCCATGGTAGGACACTTGACCACGCCATGCTTGCAGCAAGTAATCTGGTATCATTGCCTGACAAAGCCTGGCAGCGTATGGTCCCGGTGTTTGCTGGCATTCAAGCAACATCCGTTCTTTATCTTGTTGTGTAATCCTCAGGAGAGTGATATCACTCCTGGTAACCTGGTTGAAATACGGGAACTTAATTAAGGGGACAGAGGTGGCCGTTCCTACTGGGCTGTTTGCCTGTGGCGGAAAATAAATCCTTCCCTGCAGTTAGCCAAGCGCAGATGGGAAATTGGCCCTGAGTTTTTCGCGTTTGGCTAGCAGGGATCTTCCCTGTTACCAGCCACGTGGTGGGGGGAGGGGTACCGTGATCATCCCAGAGAATTCATGGCGGGGGGGGGGGGTTAGTTTGTTTTCTGGTGCTGCTGAATGTTAACAGAAAAACCGCAGCACTCTACTTGCCTGAAGGGGCCCAGACAAGCCCCCCCCCACTGGCTGAGATTGGCCAGGCTTCTGCAGCACTCTACAAGCTATGCTTGGTATGTGGGAAAGGAGGGCGCAGAAGCTTACCATGGCCGCATGCAAGCCGAATTCTGTTGCCCAGACCTGTGATCTCTAGCAGCAAAGCCACAGGCACTCAGCATTAAGAGGCAAAATGCGACCTTGCACAGAAATCACATGTGCTATGTAATGTGAACAGTGTTGGTCACCGTGAAAGAGTATAAGCATTGTTCTGCAAAATGTAGCTTTTAAAACAATTCTCTCTTTTTTCCCCTCCCTACAGCAGCTGCAAATTCCTCAAGCCTCCCTCCTCCATCCCGAAGGTTATCACAGATAAGGCGTCGTAAGAAGAGAACGCGAGAGGAGATGTTTTCTGAAATTATGGAATCCAGCCACAGTGACAGAGCTCATGTGAATGAGTGGAAGGAAACAGTTTCAAAGTATAGGAAAGAAGTCAGTGAACGTGAGGAGAGGAGGGACCAACGTGAGGAGAGGAGGGACCAACGTGAGGAGAGGAGGGACGCTCGAGATGAGAGGTGGCGGCAGGAAGACCAGAGGATGAAGGATGCAACGCTGGGGCTGCTCCGGCGTCTGGTGGAGGTTCAGGAACGGCTGCTGGAAAACAGACTGCCGCTTCAGCCCCTGTTCCACCCTCCCCATGTTCCGTATCCTCCTCACCCAGACGTGTAAGAACTCGGGGGGGGAGGCTCCGTACACCTTCCCATTCCACCCCAGTAGACAGCCCAAGCAAAAGGCTGTCATTTTTTTAACCTTTTCTTTGTGGCTTTTTCCTTCCCAGCAATCCTCCTCCCAAATACCACCCGGGTTCCCTCCCTCTTTTTCTAATCTATTAATAAAGAATAAATGATTTTTAAATGATAGTGACTTTATTTGGTTTGAAAGAAAGCTGGGGGAAGGGGCAGGGTGGGTTCCTTACAGAAAATCAGTCAATAAAGGGGGCGGGTTTTCATGAAGGAGAAACAAACAGATATTTCACACTGTAGCCTGGCCAGCCATGAAACTGTTTTTTAAAGCTTCTCTGATGCACAGCGCTTCATGGTGTGATCTTCTAATCGCCCTGGTGTCTGGCTGCGCGTAATCAGCAGCCAGGCGATTTGCCTCAGCCTCCCACCCCGCCATAAAGGTCTCCCCCTTACTTTCACAGAGATTGTGGAGCACACAGCAAGCAGAAATAACAATGGGGAGATTTCTTTGGCTGAGGTCAGAGCGAGTCAATAATGATCTCCAGCGACCTTTTAAACGGCCAAATGCACATTCTACCACCATTCTGCACTTGCTTAGCCTGTA
This sequence comes from Trachemys scripta elegans, assembly GCF_013100865.1. NCBI lineage: Eukaryota > Metazoa > Chordata > Testudines > Emydidae > Trachemys > Trachemys scripta. The sequence goes on from NC_048301.1 coordinate 93,436,613, forward strand.
GTTAAACAGCTCCTGACTCCTGTCCAGGCTGCCTGTGTATGGCTTCCTAAGCCATGGCATTAAGGGGTAGGCTGGGTCCCCAAGAATAACTATGGGCATTTCAACATCCCCAACGGTTATTTTCTGGTCCGGAAAGTAAGTCCCTTGCTGCAGCCCTTTAAACAGAGTAGTGTTCCTGAAGACGCGAGCGTCATGAACCCTTCCCGCCCAGCCCGCGTTGATGTTGGTGAAACGTCCCTTGTGATCCACAAGTGCTTGCAGCACCATTGAAAAGTACCCCTTGCGGTTTATGTACTCGGTGGCTTGGTGCTCCGGTGCCAAGATAGGGATATGGGTTCCGTCTATTGCCCCACCACAGTTAGGGAATCCCATTGCAGCAAAACCATCCACTATAGCCTGCACATTTCCCAGAGTCACAAACTTTCGTAGCAGCACCTGAGTGATTGCTTTGGCTACTTGCATCACAGCAGCCCCAACAGTAGATTTGCCCACTCCAAATTGATTCCCGACTGACCGGTAGCTGTCTGGCGTTGCAAGCTTCCACAGGGCTATCGCCACGCGCTTCTCAACTGTGAGGGCTGCTCTCATCTTGGTATTCTGGCGTTTCAGGGCAGGGGACAGCAAGTCACAAAGTTCCATGAAAGTGCCCTTACGCATGCGAAAGTTCCGCAGCCACTGGGAATCGTCCCAGACCTGCAACACTATGCGGTCCCACCAGTCTGTGCTTGTTTCCCTTGCCCAGAATCGGCGTTCCATGGATAGAATCTGCCCCATTAACAACATGATCTCCAAAGCACCGGGGCCTGTGGTTTCACTGAATTCTGTATCCGTGTCCGTGTCCATGTCCTCATCATGCTTGTCGCTGCGCTGCCGCCGCCGCTGCCTCCTCGCCTCGTTTTTCTGGTCCTGGCTGAGCATAAACTCCACGAGAACGCGCGAGGTGTTTACAATATTCATGACTGCTGTCTTGAGCTCAGCGGGCTCCATGCTTGCCGTGGTATGGAGTCTGCAGTGTTCACCCACCCAGGAAAAAAGGCGCGAAAATGGTTGTCTGCCGTCCGTTGCTTTCATGCAGGGAGGGAGGGAGGAAGGAGGTGAGGCTGTACCCAGAACCACCTGCGACGATGTTTTTTGTCCCATCAGGCACTGGGATCTTAACCCACAATCCCAATGGGCGCGGGAGACTGCGGGAACTATGGGATAGCTATGGAATTGCTACCCACAGTGCAACGGTGCAGAAATCGACGCTAGCCCCGGTACTTGGACGCACACCACCGAAGTAATGTGCTTAGTGTGGCTGCATTCATTTCGACTTTATACAACCTGTTTTTCAAATCCGAATTATCTAAATTCGGATTAATCCCGTAGTGTAGACATACCCTAAGTGAAGTGAAACTCGGGGTACAGAAGATAAATCAGACTCCTGAAAGGGGCACAGTACCCTGAAGAAGCTGAGAGTCACTGCCTTAGATAACTTTCTCGCTAGTGCAGTGGCCAAATATGGGGAATGATGCAAAACTGAGGAAACATATTTATATAGTTTAAGTGAATCTGGCAAGTTTTTAAGTGCCACTCCTTAATAATTTTGGGCCAGATTGTGCCTCCTCTATATCTGAATATACAGAGACTCCTCTGCACACCAATATTGCACTTCCACACACAAGAGGGACTCAAATGTCTCAGAAACTCACAATAATAATAAGTTCAGATCCAAATTTAGAACAGTATATAAGCTATTGCACTAAAGTGTCCTTGGTATTAAAATTAAGATATCGGAAAAAATGGAACAAAGGAATTAAAATTGAGCTAGCTGCCAATTTTGTTTTAACTTTCTGAGGGGAAATACAATATTTAAGTTTATTACTGAAAGTCATTTCTCATTAGAAGAGAATGTTTCCAGAAGATGAACAGTTGATCTGCCTCTGTAATGATGATAGCCCCCTGTTCACAATTACCCACATTGACGAGGAATCTTTTGGCACCTACTGTAGTTCTGTATTTGTTCCTTCATCCAGAAATGCACAAAAAGAATTATAACAGCTTCTTAACCTGCAACTCTGTGTTAGGATGTAGGTGTAATGACCCACTATTAGCAAGGTCTTTTGAAAGGAACATACACTTCCAAACAAACCTTAAGAAATGAATCAACCATGCTAAAAGCTGTCATTACATGCTTTTAACACTTAAAATGAAATGAGCTATTCCCAACTTTTAGATCTACCTAAAACCTTTATGCTTCTAATCATTTAGACTTTAATCCTCTAAACCTTTTTCAAACAGCAAGTCAATTAGCTCCAACACATCTTCTCCAGTCATTTCATATAAATAATAGAAATGCATTTTCATTAGTCTCCTTTTCTTCCTTTTGCTTTTGAAACAGGCTGGTAGGCCATGTTGACAACTATAACTGATCTGAAAATGCAAAGAACAAATCCATCAGAACCAGTGGTGTCTAATTAGGTGAAATAGAGATAAACTTGCCATCTGTGAAATGAGGATACCACCATTATGGGGAGTATGGTAGCGTACTCACCACCTGTAGCACCCCCTTGTGGGTTCTCATCTCTAGCACCTCCTGCAGGCTGTCTGCCTCTCGCTGAGTCTTCTATGGCTAAGCCCTCCAGCCAAGGCACATACAGTTCAGTCCCCTTCCAGGATAACAGGAAGTTCCATGTGTAAGTTCACCAAACGTTCCAACATGAAAGAGCCTTCTGCCCCCATCTTGGCCTATTCTTCAGATCTTCGGCCCTGGCCTCAATATTCCTTACAATGGGTTTCCACGCCCCTTCCTCCGTGGCTGGTACTCTGGGTTCCAGCCCAGGAATCTATGTTAAACAGCTAGGTCTGCTTCTTTGCCATTTCCTACCTCTACGATCCCCTCCTAAGGTAGTACCTGCCAGTTACTATACTGGGCTATGCCATTGTTCCAACTCTTCTTCTATGTCATATACCTGGGTGACTAAACTGTTTTTGTCATCCAGCACATCTTGATAACATTCTTCACCATATTCTTTGTCCTCTACATGACCATTTGCAGGGCCTCCTGAGTGACAGCTAGCCCATTCCAGGGTTCGCTGGTGATTTTCTTACACATTAAGTAAATGATAGATCATCTGTTAAGAAAAGGTAAAGAAATAAAAACTTGGTCAATTGGAAAATTCTCTTGTTTCCTCTCCTGTGATGTCTAATATTTGTTTGGTTTTATACTTTGGGGACTTGATTGTACAAAGAGATGAGCGCCTCCTGCAAGATGCTGAGGCCCAAATCCTCAAAGGTATATAAGCACCTAATTCCCATTGAAATCAATGAGAGTTAGGTGCCTAAATACCTCTGAGGATCTGGGCCTAACTGCCTTCAACTCTCATTTAAGTCAATGGGAGCTGAGGCCCTTCAACTGCTGCTTGAGGTGCTGAGCACCTTGCAGTATCACTGGAAAAGGAATGGCACAACACTGTCATAGTGAAGTCTGGAGAATTTAATCATAGGTTACCAGTATCACATAAAATAAAAAATAAAATAAAAAAGAGCACAACAGAAGGGTGCAGACCAAACCTGCTCCCACTGAATTCCCATGGGAATTTTGCCATTGATATTAAAAGGAGGAGGATCGTGTCCTGTAGGCTTGGAGCCTTTGACTGCCACCAGTTTTGCAGGGGATTTTCTGATCTACAGGGAGAATGACATTGAACAATGAGTTCCTGTAAAATGACATTCACCTCCTGAAGGGCCAGGGGAATTGTAATGTTCCAGGACTGCATTCCCCTTTATAATAGGGTCCAGTATGCGGACATGTGGCTACCGACCCAAACAGGTGGGTGCTGTCATGAAGTGGAAGTAGTAGGGCTGAGCATCTGAGTTAATTTATAAGGTGTATGCCATTAAAAGTCAACGTTGGTCAATAGACCCCACACAGTAATTGCCTGTTTCCTAATATAGGGGAACACTTTGGTGTCTCAGGTCTCTGGTATCAGAACAGACTAGTTCTTCCAGCAATCTCTATTCTTTTCTATACTATAAATCCTGTAACAAAATGCTGTGCCCTTTGTCTTCTCCTTGTCATTCTTTAGCAGTAACATCTTCTTTCTAAGGACTCTGTTATGACTATGAGCCAGATGTGAACAGTGGTCCTTGGACAGAAAAATAGAATAGGCATTGTGCCTTGAAATACTGTGAAAGCATGCTCAGGACAAACAGTGGCAAATTTTATTCTATGGGTTGCTGACTGACCAGCGCACAGGGGACAAAGCTGTAGCTACACTGATCTGTCCAGACATGTCCTCTCTGGGATATGGAGCATAGCTATCAGCATTCCAGCATCTCCCCATGCTGCTCCTGGAAGACTAGCAACTATAGTATGGCAGCTTCCTGTGCTGGTGTTCTGGGGAGAAGGAAGTAGCTCCTTGTGCACTCTCCATCCTCTAGCACATCCACCTGAAGCAACCATAGTTCAGCCCTTGTGGCTTAAGTGAACACTTTGATTTTTTACCATCTTGTCTAAATTTTGGAATTCCTGCTCTCATATAAGTGATAATCCATTACAATCACACAGAACCACATACGTCTCAGATGGAAAAGCTTTCATATTACAACTCTATCTATACTTTGTTCTAGAGGACAAAAATCTCATGAGTCTTTACAGAACTAACTCACACAAATGAGTATGACTAACTTCAAACAACTAATACAAACATAACTAATTCAAAAATCAATGCCTTTTTTTAGAAGATGTTTAATCAAAATAGTGAATACTATAACATAGCATGTCTTTGGAACAATTTGTTAACTAGGCTGGGAAAAAAAAAATATATCCTAGCCTAGGATCTGTATATTCTGATCTATGTGCACACAGTCATAGACGATCTTTTGAAAATATACAAGGAGGAATACGCAAACATGAAATCATTTATAAAAGCACTTGATCCTTTTTTGCCATATCAAGATTAGTAAAGATCAGATTTCTTTAAATATTCTGTCACCTTACTGATAAAATAAGTCAAGCACTATCCCAATTACTGCATAACTAGGAAGGCTGGACTGCACAGTGTCCTTATTCAGAATAAGATTTGACATAGTTTGGAACAAAGGGAGCAAAAGCAGTGAAAAATACTAACTTCAAAAACTAATACATTGTTTACACTGTTCTACTAGGCCCTGGAGAAACGGATATAGTCTACAAAAACAACAAGGAGTCTGGTGGCACCTTAAAGACTAACAGATTTATTTGGGCATAAGCTTTCGTGAGTAAAAACCTCACTTCTTCGGATGCATAGAGTGAAAGTTACAGATGCAGGCATTAATTACTGACCTATATAGTCTAGCTACTCACCCGTACACTTGTGATTATAAATAAGGTTATGTAATAGTCACAGGTATTTTTACTAAAAGTCATGGCCCTGTGAGCTGTCCATGACTTTTACTAAAAACACCTGTGATGAAATCTTACCTGCTGGGAGGGGGGCATTCCTGAAGACTGCTGATGGGCGGAGGGGGGCGGGGAGGGCAGTGCAGTGTAGGCCACTGCCAGTCCAGGCGGCGGAGGGTGGCCTGGGGCCATGCGGCCGCCACTGGTCTTGGACCGCTGCTCCAGGGCAGCACCAGGGACCAGCTGCCTGGGGCTGCCTGAGCAGTGGCCGGTGCAGCTAATCTCAGGGCTTCCCCAGCTGCTGGGGCAGTCCTGGGGTCAGCCGCACCAGCGCTGCAAAATTCATGGCGGTCACGGAAAGTCACAGAAGCCATGACTTCTGTGACCTCCGTGAATGATTTGCAGCCTTAATTAAAAATACATTAAGGATTTGTCTGTGATCCTTTGGGGTTCAACCCACACAGTAAAGGGCTATGTCACTGTGTGACCAGAGACCCAGGGGAGCCAGCTGAGGTCACTCAATTTGGGTGAATTGCAAAGAATGGGCCAGGCAATTCCCAAAGCTGGTGGATATTCCAATACTTAGATTTACTAAGCCATCACAAAACAGCTTCTATATTACCTCACTGGTTACTTAGAATTTAACAACACAGTTCCCTTAAAGTAACCCAGCCTCGGGCCTCCACCTAGGCACCCAAGTGAAATATGATGAGGATTACTGAAAATATTTTTCATCATATAAAAAAGGTTCTACCAATCCCAAAGGATCAGACACATTACCTCCCAGGTTAATGAATATTCCAGATCTTACCCAAATACACGCTTACAGCCAATTCTTATTAACTAAACTAAAATTTATTAAAAAAGAAAAAAAGAGAGAGAATTGGTTAAAAGATCAGCAGACGTATAGACATGAGTTCAATTCTTGAGCTTCAGATTCATAGCAGAGATGCTGAGCTTTGTAGTTGCAAAAAGTTATTTCAGAAATCGTTCAATATTCTTATTCAGGCAGACCAGTCAGCGCTGGTATCTCAGTCCTTATGGCTTAGGCTTCCCCTGCATGAAGCCTCAAGCAGATCTGAGATAAACAGGATCAGGATCCAAGCCATTTTTTATACAGTTTCAGGCCCTCTTGTGACAGCTCAGAGCCCTTCCGCAAACAATAGGCACTCACGGGGACTTTGAAGTGGACCCATTTCCTAAGCATCACCACTAATTATTCACACAGATTAACATAAGACAATTGCCTGTTTTTCTGCCATTCGCAGATGATTTGCTATACACTTCAAAGAGAGATGAATACAGCGATATCCTATGTTTACAGCTCATTTCAATGTTAAGATGTCCTTTTGATCTCTGAATTAACAGTATACAGCATAGACAGGAACTGTTTGATTACATTGTTGACCTCTACCAATATATATGTAAATAACACAAATATTATCTCCCCATATGTTTTAAGGGTTGAATTTGAATCATTTATCCTGCAGGATGCTTAACCCTTTCTGGTCATGCATCACACACTTCCTGCCCTACAACTCTGGGTGCCTTACATGCTATGCTGCTGTGGCTCACAGCCATGACACCAACAGCCACCAGCAGAGGCGGATTAAACTTTCATGGGGCCCTAGGCCAGACCAAGTGGGGGACCCCTCCCTAACCCTTCTCCCTGCAGTCCCCACCCCATTCTGCCCCTTTCTTCCATGGCCCCGCCCTGTTCCACCCACAGTCCTGCCCTATTCCACCATTCCACTGAGGCCCCAAGACCAGAGATGCTTCTGCCAATGAGTGGGGTCAGGGCACAAGAGTGCCCATTTTCCTCCCTGGGCACTGGCCCCATCAGCCCAGTGGCTAATCCGCCATTGGCCACCAGATAGGCATGCAGGTCTCACCCTGGTTTCCTCCAGCCAGTTACTTTTTGCAGAGTGATCACAACACTCTTCCAGTTCTGAATTTCCCCAATGCCAATCTGCTGGGGTTCCCAGAATTGCAAGTTCTGTGTTACCTCTTTCAGAGTTAGCTAGTGAGAATTTTGCTACTCCTAAGTTGCGTGACAACTCCCTGACACACCAGCTTGTCTGCCTTGCCAGCAAATTCTTTAGGACTCTGCCAGTCCAAACCTTGCCTTGCAAGTAACAAGCAATCATAGAATATCAGGGTTGGAAGGGACCTCAGAAGATCATCTAGTCCAACCCCGTGCTCAAAGCAGGACCAATCCCCAGACAGATTTTTGCCCCAGATCCCTAAATGGCCCCCTCAAGGATTGAACTCACAACCCTGGGTTTAGCAGACCAATGCTCAAACCACTGAGCTATCCCTCCCCCCAATGAACCCCAACTCCTGAGATCCCCTGAGACATCTCACTGCAGCATCCAGCCCTCTCCTGTAACACTCACATAAGTTATTAAGCTGGTTGCACCTTTAAAGAGACAATACATTGTGGCTCATTAGTTCAACTGGGGTTTGACAAACACTCTTATTTCAATCACAGCACTGAATTGGTTTATAGTAAAAATAAAGCAAGTTTATTTAACAAAAGGACACAGGATTAAGTGACACCAAGTATAAGGAATAACAATAGAAAGGGGAACAAACAAAAATAAAAATATGCTTCTAAGACTAAAATTTAATTTCAGCAAGTTACAATCTTTGCATAAGCAGGTTTCTCACCTATATTCAGTTCCCAGAGACTTCAACCTTCTTGGTTGAAATATCCAACGTTCTGCAATTTCAAGAGGTCTGGCTCTTTGAATCCCTCAAGGTGATGGATTACTATGGGTTCTCTCCCCTTTCTTATTATAGTCCAGTAAACCTTTGAAATGTATTATTTGAAAAGTAAGCACAGACAAAGCTTCTCTCCTTCTAGGGTGCAGACACCATGTTGTCTTCTCAAAGTTCATTGACCCTATGTAACAGTGTGGCACCCACCTCTTGTGAGCACCCCCTTCTGGTCAGGTGGTGTTTGCAGTCTTTCAGTTCTGGTGACACCTGTTGGTGGTTTCTCAGGTGGTTTTTCAGTGACAGCCCTCCAGCTGAGTCACACACTGTCTGTATGTGAGTCAGAACAGACCCCTTCTTGGTTATGCAGTCCACCAGTGGCCTATCTCAGTAAGGCATCTCACTAGCCCTCCTGAGATTCAGGCTTTAAGGAGGCCCAGCCCTGGTCTGCTGCTATATGTGCAGGACTTCCTCCCTGGAGACACTACCTTCCCGCAGCCTTCCCTGGGCTCAGTCCTTACTCAGTCCCAACATTCAGCCAGGAGCTCCTTCATTACTTCCCCCACCCAGCTGTCTGTGGTCAGTTCCAGGCAACAACTGCAACTGCTCTGTTCTGCAGCTCCTTTTATATGGCCCTGCGGGGCCCTGACTGGATGCTCCCTGAAGCTGGTCTCATTGGCTACATTCCCACACCACTCTAGGCTGCCTGGAGGACTTCTCTTCTGCTCCTCTCTGGGACAGGGGCGTGGCAGGACCCTGAGGCCTCCAGTAGGGGCTTCTGGGCCTAGTCCACCCTGTCACACCCTGCTTCAAGAAGTAGGAAGGCTTCCTGGGGTGCAGTCTCGATCCTCCATCAAGATTAAATATTCCTCTTTCCCCACTTGCTCTCCTGATGGCTTTGTTTACCTTGCATGTAAATGTGCTATTCTTTGTCTTTGGTCACACCTTGCCTAATTTATATCAGAGATACATTCAAATAGGTGGAACCACATTTCTTTGTCTGAAATAGGAGTGGCTTAGATACTGCTTGCCAAATACATTTTAAGAATGTATTTTCAGCACATATTTATAATTGTTCATATAACACTCATACATACACCCACAATAATATTAATGACTAGTATGTTACCAGTTTGTATGTGATACCTTACGTGACACCTTTTAGATATAGATAATGACAACAGTGTGTTAGGTGTAGCGAGTATGTCAGGCCTGACAAGAGTTGCTGACACAATGTAGTGAATCACTAGTGGCCTCTGTGTCACATTTTCAAATAATAAAGATCTTTGATGGTAAACAAATTATATCAATGAAAAACAGTTACCTGTTTTCACAGTGCAGGTGTTCACCAGCATTTTCAGGCTACAGGAGTTGTCAGAAGAAATTATCTGTTGGAATAGCATTAACTTTTTATCAGCAAAAATATTACATAGAGGTGTTGGGAAGCTATTGTGAATCCAACAGTGAGACTGGATGTCCTCCTTCATGGAATGCCATCTTTGCAACAGTAACCCATATGCCAAAGCAAAATAGATATATTTGAAAACATAAGGGCAACATATTTTTCACACAGTGGTAGTAAGGCAGGACAGCTAAAGGCCTCCCATCTTCCCTTGTCAGTCTGTCTAATTCATTCAGATGGTTTTTGCTTTTTTGAGAATGCTTGGGTGGTATTGGAATTTTAGTGACGTTGAAACTGTGATGATTGCTATTATATTATTCTCTCAGACAGAAAGAGTTTAACAATCTAATAGTCTAATTATGCATGTGTATATCAGTCTTTGCATTTTTACACTTCTTGTTATATACATTTAGAAAAAACATAGTTGCTCACTCAGTCTCCCCCTCTGCTAATGCGGGGTTGTGCCCTGCAGTACATTTTCTAGTAGTTTGTCCAATCCAGTTTTAAATGATTCAAGCAGCGGAAGCTCTTCTCCTTTTCCATCAACACTTTCCTTTGAACACTGCTCTACATTCTAACAGGTATTCAGTAATCCTCCACTAGAATCTCAGAAATGTACAATGACTTGATAGATTGTTTCTGAGATACAGCTTATTTTGTATATTTAAAACAACATGCCTGGAGTGTTGGTAACCCATTTCTACTTTACCTGGCAACATACTCATTACATAGTATAACTCTTCTTTTTAAACACTCCTTCAAATATCTGCACAATTGACTTTTTTTTTTTTGGCTTTTTTCCCCATTAAACATGAAAAACAATATATCTGGTTGTCCCAGAATGTTAATATATAGGTATCTTCAAATTCTCTTAAAGAGGTATCTAATAATTTATTACACTTATTCACCAATGGCATTATATTAAATGGAGAGTGCCTGATAATTTAAAACTTAATTTTTAAATTCACCTCTTATTTTGTGTGTCTTATTTTATTAAAGCAATGATCAGCCAGCTTTATGACTGGGAAATGAATAGGTGCTACTTGAAAAAAATCCATTTGCAAGCCAAATCTGAGTGTGCAGCACTGCTCCTCCTCACTGCTGCCAATGGTAGGCACTGTGCATAATGTGCATGTGGCTGTGGGCACCATTGGATAGAAAGGTGTATGTGAGAGAGAGAGAGAGAGAGAGAGAGAGAGAGAGATTTCCCAACTATCAAAATACCCTGTAACGCAAGGGAAAGTTCACTGAGCGAGGCAGTCTTACCTCTTCCGCAAACTGGCTAGTAACTATGTGCACTTTACAAACCCTTATTATTGAGACAGGCCACATATCCCTCCTCTAAAATGAAGGCAACTTTCAGTGGCACATGCATTCTTAATTCTGTCCCTTACAATCTGGCCCCTGTGTATTCTGCAGTAATGGAATTCACTTCATTGTAAAATATTGACAAAATTATGTTACTAGCCCTTATGGTTGTGAAAAAAACCCTCATGAATATGAAATCAATACAGTGGAACCTGTCTGAGTTTGCAAAGAACCTGAAACGAAAGGACTGACAGATGTTACCCACTCTTGCTGGCAGTGTATCTCCTCCAGCAGATGTCCTGGAACCCTCTCTCAAAGGGAACTTCAACATCACAAAAGGGGCTTAAGAAAAGGAGTTATTGGGCTGTATTAACTCCTATTGTCCAACTGGAGCACATCCACACAAGAAGCACCTTCCCCCGAGGAGGAGCAATAGGATATTATCAAGCCACAAATACTACACAATAGCAAAATAGTATTTCTGTGATTCTTGTGTTAGATAAGTGAAGGTGCCAGCACTACCTGGGAGTAGTGAAGCTGATAGTTCACATTTACGAAGATAAACATTACAAATTTGTGGCAAGATTTTGTTTCTTTTGGAAATTTTGCTTGCTCTAAGTAATCATATGCAAATTATATTCTAACAGTTGACTCTCCAAACTAGGAAATATTAATAGAACAACTGAAAATAAAAGTCTTGGAAATATGATTAAAACCAAGAAGTTCTCTGTAAATTTGACCTTCCTACAAATGTAATGAAAAAAATCATAAGAGTGGAAAAATTGTTCACTTAGTGTAATAAGCATGTAGGCTGAACTCCTATGACAAGGGCAGTTTGACAAACTAGCCAACAGTATCTCCAATCCCTTCGTACATACCAGCCTCAAATCTGCTAATTGGAAAATTGTAACTGTCATGTGGAACCATATACAATGAACACATGCTAATTCCTATAGTTCTTCAAAAAAAATTGAAATTTGCAATCAATCTAGGTATCTGGGAGGAGAGATGGGAACTTAACAAGTCACAGTCTAGAACAACATCCCTTAAAATTAAAAGTCAAATTGCTCCCACTCACTAGAAATATCTCTTGATTTATTCCCTTCCACTGAAGTCAGGAGTGGTTGTAAAATGGTCATTAGAGAGAGAAATATTATAAAATATCAACTACCCAGTCAGGCAGGGCAACATGCTTTCAATAGTGGAAGGATATTAAAGGAAAATTGCAGTCAATGGTTAACATTTTATAATCCTCTAGCTATAAAAACATTTTAAAGAACTCTTATAATGTAAATAAATTACTAAAGACACAAGAATCCATTATATGGCTGCCTGCTGACTAAGGACCCAGAACCAGACCCAGAGCCAACTGGACCTGGGTGGTAATCAACCTAGTGCATAAGTGGTGTGTGGAAAGGACCAGACCATAGGCAACTGATATGGATCTCTTCAGAGGGGTATGTAAATTAGCTCCCACCAATCCCTCCGAGCATAATTACATCAGCCTAAACCCTCTCTTCCATATACCTCTGCTGAAGCCACAGGAATTCCTAATGCATCATTGACCCCTACACTGCTTCACTGGGAAGAGAGGAGGAGAACAAAAGGACCATATATTGTACTGGGGGTTATCTAAGGAGCCTTCTCCTAGCCCAATTGGTAGGAGAGAATCTTCAGCTCTATGAGCACCAAACTCTCTCTCTCTCCCTCTGTATGTCACTTCCATTTCTGAGTGGTCTGCTAAGACACCACACTGGGCCACATAGCCCTTTTAAGTTTTCCCCATCTGACTGTCAACTAGAAGGAACCTGCCCCTGCTGGGACTTCGGGGAGGGAAGGTTATTTCACATGCTCAGTGTCTACCTGACATCAGCACTCTGCAATGCACCCAACTGCTATCTATGGCAACTCAGACTCTGATTCCACACCAGCGAATGGAGAGGTGCTGAGGGAACCACATAAACTACTGCCTTGGGAAGCATGCCCATCAGTATTTACACAGAGGTCCCAAGGATTCTGCAAGGCAGACATGTCTGGGCACAGGATTTGATTTGACTCATTTTTGTGTCAAAGAAAGTGCTGTTCAGCAGATGAAGTCATGAAAAGGCCTGGAGATTTTCACATCTCTCTATATTCAAGTAATGAGTAGATCTTTAAAACAACTGCAAATGTCTCCAGCGTCTCTCATGTATCCCTCTGCTGATTAACACTTCCTTTATCACCACCTATGTCCGAAGGCAGACTTCCTCTTGGGAAGCAGCCTTAAAACAACACAAAGGGGGTGAATTTTCTATCTGATCCTCATGGATTTAGCTGTGCAAGTTTCATGAATGATAATAATAACAGCCACATAGCAAAATCCTTAGGCAGCATATTGAAAATGTGTCTTTAAAAGTCTGAAAGAAATTCACAGTGAGATGGAAATCCCTTGTTAAATTTCTGTGTTCCTATTGGAGTGGGTAATGTGAATAATGTTCATATTTTTACAAGCAAACTTTTAAAAAAGTATCTAACATTCTGCATAAGGACTCAAAAGATCTCACACCTCACAGGGAAGAGCGGGGGAGGGATAGCTCAGTGGTTTGAGCATTGGCCTGCTAAACCCAGGGTTGAGTTCAATCTTCGTTTAGGGATCTGAAGTAAAAATCTATCTGGGGATTGGGCCTGCTTTGAGCAGCGGGTTGGACTAGATGACGACCTGAGGTCCCTTCCAACCCTGATATTCTATGATTCTAAGATAATAACTAATGCTGGTCAAAAAAAAAATGTGATGGAACATTTTTCCACTGGAAAGATGCAGTTTCACCAAAATCCAAACTTTTCAAAGGAATACTGAGTTCAAGGAAATTTTCCTGGCAAAAAGTAGAAACGAATCATTTCATCTTTCTCATTTTGTTTCATTCATGTTGAAATGTTTTGTTTGATTTTATGTATATTGTTGTTTGTATTACCATAGCACCTTGTCATGGACCAGGACCCCATAGTGCTAGGACTGTGAAAACACATTATATAAAATGTTTCAACATTATCAAAATTTAACATTTCGAAGGTCCTAAACCAACATTTTTCAAAGTCTTCATTCATCAACAAATTTCAAAGTTTCAGCTTTTTGTTCTGATTTGGGATGAAAACAAGTTTCACAATGTCAGAATATCCCTCAGAATGGAAATATTGTTTTTGACCAGTTCTATGAGTGATAGGGCAAGAATTTTCCTCTATCAGTTTTATCCCCGTCCTTTTCTCTTTGAGGAGAGTTATAATTATCCAAATTAAAAATAGCAGTCCACATCCATGCACTCACTGTCCACCTGTCCTAGAATTTGTATTGTTACTGGAGTCTAGCTGTAATCCTCTTGTTTATGTATTCGAAACATAGAATATCAGGGTTAGAAGGGACCTCAGGAGGTCATCTAGTCCAACCCCTGCTCAAAGCAGGACCAATCCCTAGACTGATTTTTATCCCAGTTCCCTAAATGGCCCCCTTAAGGATTGACCTCACAACCCTGGGTTTAGCAGGGCTATTCTCAAACCACTGAGCTATCTTCCCTGCTACCCCCCCCCTATTAAAAACAGAAATAAATAATATATAGAAATGTAATGTTTTACCCTACACAAATAGGCCCTGGGGAGGGAAGGAAAACGTGGAGCCCTCTTTATCTGTGATCTGGAGATGTGGTACTCCCACTGAGGCTAATAATAAACCTATTTACAACCATACAGGGAAGAACAAACCCTGTCCTAAAGAATAGTTTGTGACATGTAAACACAGTCATGACTAGGGGGCTGTGTGAGACTGCCCCACTCCAGGGAGGGCACAGTCCCTCCTGCTGGAGCTCCTCCGAGTACACAATAAAAACTGCCAGCAGGAACCATCATCAGGGATTTAAGCTGGGACCCCCAGTGTTAAAAAGCCCAAGCCTCCACAATTTGAGCTAAAGGAGTGGCGAACTAGTCTAACTATAGTAGACCCATCACCTCTGGGTAGCTGCCACTAGAGGGGGGACACATATGGGCTACAGATTCTGAACCTCAGAATGGTGCTGCTTTCTCCCTTCTCCATGGCCATCCCATTCCATAGACTGGGGCAGAGGATGGGAAGGAGCAGGGCTTCTTCCCCCCATCTCTCTGTTTTCTGGGGCTATTTGTGTCCTACAAGCCTTTACCCCCCCCAAGTAAGGTGACCAAACAGGACACTGCGTTGGGCTAGCCTGAGGACCCCCCCTCCACCACTGCATGGGGCTTTCTAGAGACCTTCCCGCACCCTGGGGCTGGCCCGAGCTGCTCACCCGAGCTCTACCTGCCCCCTCCCCACCCCCAAGGCTGGGACTGATGTCGCTGCTTGCTCAAGCCCCTCTGCCCAAACCCTGCCTTCCCCTTGTGTGGCGCAGGTCACCCCCCGCACGTTCTTCTGCACTTCATTTTTTGACAAGAGTGGGCATTTGTCCTGTTTGCTCTTCACAAGAGCAAATAGAACAAATGCCCACTTTTGCCAAAAAAGTCAGGATGACTGGGACAGGGCTTAAAAAAGGGACTGTCCTGGCCAAAATGGGACATATGGTCACTCTACCCCCAAGTGCAGGGACAGTGATTGTTCTTGGTCCTCCCCTGGGATGTGCAAGGTGAGGAAAACTCCTTATGCCCTGTCTATCTCTGAGAACTCTGCAATGTGTACATATTGATGGAGAGTCTCAGCCCTTATGGTCCCAATGGCAGAGCACAAAGAGGAAGTAAAGCTGCCTTAAAATATCATCTGAGGATTCTCCTAGCACAGAGGAATCCTCAGATGATGCAGGGCTGGCATAAGTAATCTTATGCCGGCTATTCCTGGCCTTTGCAGCGCAGCCGGCATTCCAGGGCAGGCTGGGATGAGAAAGGGTTTACTGGAGGTAGTTCTGGAGCACACCACACTGTGGCAATCCTGGCTGTCAAATCCTGGCTACTTGGGAGGCTACTCTCTCTTGTAATCGCAAGCTCATGCTAACCATAGCATGTTGGGTGCTGCTTTAATCACCAGGTAGTTTTAGGTGCTAAAATATTTTCCTGCCTTTCACCCAGAGATTGTAACACAGACTATTCCAAAGCCTAATCCTTCATGGGGTTTTCTAGACACAATCCAAGTTGCCCACAGCTTTGCCACAGATTAAGTGCTTACAGTATGTGATTAGGATTTGAGATCTCTGCACAGCTTTATTTGTCATTAATACTTTCCATGCAAGTTATAGTGCTATTCTCCCTCAATGTGATTACACAATGTTCCTTTAATATATGCCTGGAAGAGAGTAATTTAGCCCCAGTCTACCTTTTTGCACTGCTATAACAAACAGCTTTAGTCTCTCACATGCAACTCGATCATGTGCACAGCATTTCAAATGTAAGGAAAACAAGGCATTGCCCACCCCAGCACTTGCTATATTCCTATCTTTTTCTGATATTTTAAATGAACCTTTCCTGTATTGATGAAAGTTAGAAGACAAGAAAGGTTTATTATTAATGATCTGTCAGGAAAATAATTGTATTACTTTTCTGTGCTTCATTCAAACAACAGGGTCACCAATGATTGCATCTTAGCTATGATAATCACACTTCAGTTATTTGACTAGGTTCATCTTTGAGATGTGCCAGACCCTTTTAGGGGAGCACACTGAGATTTAGCTTGAGGCTACATTATACTAGGTTTACGATGGATAGAGATTCAAACTTGCATTGTGTTAGGTGCCCAAAGGGAGAGGGAGAGCATATAAGACTTCTCAGCCCGCCCAATTTACGGTATGACTCCCTGAATATGAAGCTGTTTTAAGTATTTATATGGCCACTATTAGTGTAGTATCTTAGTGATCACTGTTTTCAATGTATTTCTCCTCACAACACCTCCATGAGATAGGGAAGTGCTATTATCCCCATAATACAAATGGGGAACCAAGGCACAGAGAGGCTAAATGACATACACAGAGTTGCATAGGAAGTCTATGGTCAAGCAGAGACTTGAACCCAGGTATTCTAAATCCTAGGCTGGAGCCCAAACTACTGGATAATTCTTCTCTGATAGTGGTGGGGAAGGGCCATGATCATATGCTCCTCTGCACTGATCTGAGGTGCTAAGTCAGTGCAAGGGAGCTCCTCCTTTCCCCTTTAGCAGGACATGCTTTGACCAATACTCTCTGAGATATTAAGCCTGTTTGTTGCCTGGAGCACCCATGGGCTGATGTGCCTTCACCCTACCCTTTCAGGCAGTATCCAAAAGCCATATTTTAGCCCTATGTTCTTTAAAAAAAGTAAGAAACAGACAGTGGGGTAGCAAGAATTTCAAAGGACAGTATAAGAACCATGAATGGAATTAGATTAAACTTGTATAAAATACACATAATGAAATGCAAAACTGTCAGTATTCCAGCCTTGACCTTTGGTTATGAACTCACAACTTGGGCTCATTTTCACTAATTTACATGAATCACTCACCTACAAGTGGACCCCTTGCCCAGTGAAAATGGGCCCAAGCCAAGATGGCTTTTTCATCTAAAAAATATATGAATGCAGATTTTCAGATTTTCCATGTGAAAAATAGCCATTTCAGTCAAAAATGTGAATAAAATAAAATGTGAACATTTATGAAATGGCAATAAAGGAAATTTCCCACATATTTTTGGCTATCACCACCACCACCACCAAAAATTGTGAATTTCACATAGATCTATTCAGTGTAAAGCTCCCATTCAGTGCAGGATTATTCCCTACAGTGTAATTTTCAGTGGATCATTTTAGTGGTTCATTTCAGTCTCATTTTAAATGTCTCAAATGATGGGTTTTACACCACTTCCCTTGGGAGACGGTCTAATAGTTTGGACATATTTTATGGATTTTCAGCTAAAAATGACCGTTACTGAATACCCATCCACATACCTAGTAGCTACCCTTTGTCTGAAGTTTAATCCTCAAATGAACCTATCCGGCCTGAGTCCTGTTAGAGGAGAGGCCTTAAAAGATGACAAAAGATGAAGCAAAGTATCTCCTTTCACACAGAAATAGCCCATGAATTATTAATCTGACCCAGAAAAGATTATAATTAAAGACTAGCAGGGGCCCCTTGAGCACTGTTTGTGCATAATTCAGCCCCTTGCATCTTTAAAGCTTGGGGAGCTAACACAGAACTATGAAGCAGCAAAGCAATACTGTAATGAATATAGAAGAGAAATGGGGTTCTTAAAGAAGTGGCATATTCCCCAGTTTAGCTACTGGTAAACTTGTGTTCCCATTTATGCAAATATTTTCAATTGTTCCTATGTCCAGATTTTTTTAAGGAGCAAGGGGAGGTATTGTTTGTAATCTCAAATATATTATTGAATCATTCCGTAAATTTTGAATAGTAAAAGGCTCCAAGGAAGAAGAAATGCTTTAATTCCCTTCTGGTGCATTTCATTTAGAACGATATTATGCTTGTGTTGCTTCTTTGATGTCACACAGAAAGCCAGAATTTAAGTTTTGCTTCTTAACATAGGTATAATTTCCACAGAACCAAGGAAATAGAAATCTGTTCAACAGTTACATCAAATTATTGATTAGCATGACATTGGACATTGCTTCATAAACTCAAACTGCAAAGCACCATGCAAAAAATAAAAAGGTAATTAAAAGATTTTAGCTCAAATATATCTGCTTTGTGGTGTGCAACAGCTGGAGCAAAGTTACCTCTGCTCTGTTATCTATTGAAAAAACAAGATGTTGATATGAACCACCAATGCATTTTTATTGTCTTCAGATCATCACCATCTTTTTATGGGATCATAGGAAATCACCTGAACTAATCATCAATTACTCCTCATTAAGCTGTTCTTAACACAGCAGGCCTCAGACTACAGCAAAGATGTATAAAACTCTACAGTTGACATATGCAAGTTAAATAGCAGAGACTGGGTTTAGGCCAAATACTGCAACTAATGCTCTCATCCCAACTTTAGAGAATTTCAAAGTCTGATCCGAATGAGGATCCAGATTCCATGACTTGGTTGGGACAATTGCTGATGAACAATATTGTGACGCATGACCAGAAAGGGTTAAGTATCCTGCAGGATAAATGACTCAAATTCAACCCTTAAAGACATATGGGGAGATAATGTTTGTGTTTTTGTGTATTTACATATATATTGGTAGAGGTCAACAATGTAATCAAATAGTCCCTGTCTATGCTGTATTCTGTTAATTCGGAGATCAAAAGGACATCTTAACATTTAAATGAACTGTAAACATAGGGCTTGGCTACACTGGCACTTTCTACCACAATAAAGCCTCCCAGAGTGCTTTACCTTAATCCCCGTCCGCACTGGCAGGGCATGTAGAGCGCTCTGACTCCCTGGCTAGAGCGCTCCTGGTACTTCACCTCCACAAGAGGGATAACAGCTATTGCATATTTGCTGAGACGCCCCAGGGCCAGAGTGAACGAGGAGTTACGTTACAGCGTTCTGACTGACCTCCGAAAACGTCCCATAACCCCCTTAAGTCAAGTGGCCTCTCTTCTCTTTGTTGTGAAATCGGAATGTGGAAGTGCCTTTTCAGAGCTCCGTTTCAGACAGTGGCTGCTTATCTGCAACAGGGCAAAGCAAACGTTTACTGAGTGAGTGAGTGAGAGGCAGGGGGGCTAGGGAGATCGGAACTTACAAGATAACATGCTGACATACTCAGCACTCCAAAAACCCACTCTCTCTCTCCCCCCACATACAAAAAGCACACTCCACCCTACCCCCTTCATTTGAAAAGCATGTTGCAGCCACTTGAATGCTGGGATAGCTGCCCATAATCCACCGCTCCCAATGCCGCTGCAAATGCCGCAAGTGTGGCCACGCCAGTGCGCTGTCAGTGCGGCAGACTACAGCACTTTCCCTAGTGCGCTCTCCGAAGGCGGGTTTAACCCAGAGTGCTCTACAGCTGCAAGTGTAGCCGAGCCCATAGACTATTGCTGTATGCATCTCTCTTTAAAGTGTATAGCAAATCATCTGTGAATGGCGGAAAAACAGGAAATTGCCTTATGTTAATCTGTGTGAATAATTACCAGTGATGCTTTGGAAACAGCCTACTTCAAAGTCCCCATGAGTGCCTATTGTTCACCGAGGGACTCCAAGCTGTCACAAGAGGGCCTGAAACTGTATAAAAATGGCTTGGGTCCTATTCCTGTAATCTCAGATCTGCTTGAGGCCTCTTGCAGGGGAAGCCTAAGCCATAAGGACTGAGATCCCAGCACTGAGTGGCCTGTCCTGAATACAAACATTGGACTATAACCTATGAACTATTTCTGAAATAACTCTTGGCAACTACGAAGCTCATCATCTCTGCTATGAATCTGAACCTCAAGAATTGAACTCATGTCTGTATGTACACTGATCTTTTAACCAATTCTCTCTCTCTTTTCTTTTTTAATAAATTTTAGTTTAGTTAATAAGAATTGGCTGTGTGTGTATATTTGGGTAAGATCTGGAATATTCATTAATCTGGGAGGTAATGTGTTTGATCCTTTGGGATTGGTAGAACTTTTTATATGATGAATAAGATTTTCATCATATTTGACTTGGGTGTCTGGGTGCAGGGCTAAGGCTGGGTTGCTTTAAGGGAACTGTGTTGTTGGCTTCTGGGAAGCTGTTTTGTGCTGCTTTGGTAAGTGTAAGTATTGGAATATCTACCAGCTTTGGGGGATTGTCTGCCCCATTCTTTGCAGTTCACCCTAATTGAGTGACCTCAGTTGGCTCTCCTGGGACTCCGATCCCAACTTGGTTGGGACAATTGCTGATGAACAATAGCCGTCAGGGCCGGCTCCAGCTTTTCTGCCGCCCCAAGTGGCAAAAAAAAAAAAAAGGCTATTGGCGGCACTTGGATGGCAGCTCTATCACGTCGCTTCATTCTTCGGCGGCAATTCGGCAGCAGGTCCTTCACTCCCTCTCTTCCTCTTCGGCGGCACTTCGGCAGCAGCTCAAAGAGAAAGAGACTGAGGGACCTGCCGCCGAATTCCTGCTGAAGGCCCGAACATGCCACCCCTTTGTATTGGCCACCCCAAGCACCTGCTTCCTTTGCTGGTGCCTGGAGCCAGCCCTGATAGCCATATTATGTATCTCCCCAAAAATGCTTAAGAAAGGAAATAAGGAAGGAGCTGGTGGCTCAAAAGATGGTGTAAAAAGTGCTGGGCATGAGAGGTTAATACTGGATTCTTATATATTGGGCAGACAGAAACAAGAAGGATTGCCAAACTCTGCAGCAACAGTGCGCACCACATAAGTTTGCAAGAGCTTCCTGTTGACTTACATTTGGTAATAATAACTAACATTTACATTGCAACTTTCACGGACTCCAGAAGGTTCTAAAAGTGCTTAACTAACTTTGCAACTCCTGCGTTATAGGAATCACTTCATCTGTCATTTAAATGCAGGACAGAGAATGGAGACCAAAGCCTTATTCAATTGATACTATACAGGGAATTGCAGACAGATGGAAATGCAAGATATAAACTCTCAAATCTAATTTGTCTAGCACACTGTAATTTAGGACCCCTGCCTAGTAGATAGTCAGTGATTCTACCTTAGACTATTTTATGGACCATCCATTGAAAGAATAAACAAATAGCCAAATATGGTAAAATATGGAAAATGTGTGTCACGTAGAAGTTAGAACATTTTGAAAAGTGTAGTCAAGCCTAGTCTCGAGCAGCCACGTAGAACAGCTGTCCCATCCCAGCATATTTGAAATATTCAGAAATTGTTTAAAGATTTCATGAAATCTGAAACTTTCTCTGGCTTCACTTATCCCTATGGGACATACACACACAATACAACACTAATAGAAACACTGCCACTTGCAGAGTCTGATATGCATGGTTGCTTGTGTACCAGAAACAGCATAGAATAGTTATGGTACACATGAAGTTATATGCACATGCACATCTTTAAAATAATCTTCCCCAGTTTATTAAGTCTGATTGTTTCTAGTTTTAGTTTTCAGAGTAGCAGCCGTGTTAGTCTGTATCCGCAAAAAGAACATGAGTACTTTTGGCACCTTAGAGACTAACAAATTTATTTGAGCATAAGCTTTCGTGGGTTACAGCCCACTTCATTGGATGGGACTTTCTCCTTAACATATGTTGGAAAAGACAAGCTTTGCTGAGTGTATTAAATGAAAAAAAAACTATGTTTGTATGTGAGCAAGACTGAAGCACCCAGAGGTGATGGGAACATTTTACAAAACTAGAAATAAAGCACAAAACTACTGAAGATTTTGTGGCCACCTGCCACAGTTGTAACTCAATCCCAATTTAGGCACTGTTGTGTATACTATATGAGTTTTCATCAGACAGCCTGAAACATTAAGTGATCCTACATACTCTCTGGGGTACCATTCAAAAACAGAGCATGTTATTTATCTAAAATGCTTATATGGCCCTCATCACTGTAGTATCTGAACCCCTCACAGTCTTTAATGTATTTATCCTCCCAACATCCCTATGAGATAGGGAAGTGCTATTAACCCATGTTGCAGATGGGGACCTGAGGCACGGAGAAACTATGTGTATTTGCTCAAAGTCATATAGGAAGCCTGCAGCAAAGCAAAGAATTGAACTGGGGTCTCAGGCCAGTGCCCTAACCACTGGACCATCTTTTTTCTCTTTATCAGACAGCACCACAGACAGGATATGCAGTTTCTAGGATAAGACTACTGATAGGGATGCTATTCATGAATCTATTAATGAATAATAATTTATTTGATAAATTTAGCCCCTTTTTCTTTTTGTTAATTATCAACTGCTTTGATTTTTACGAATGTGTCTATTGGTTAAAATTATTCAGTGAGTGCTCAGTACAAACACGGGGCTCGATCCTGCAAGGTGCTGACCACACTGACCCAGGAGCGCTGTCAGCTTTTTTGCCGCCCTAGGCAGTGGAAGGACCTGCCCCCAAAATGCCGCTCCCGACAGAGGCGGCGGAAGATCCGGCCACCACGGTCATCGCCCCCCAAATGTTAGTGCCCTAGGCGACCGCCTAGGTCGCCTAATGGGTTGCGCCGGCCCTGAACTGACCACAGTTCAGCAAAGCACTTGTGCACATGCTTAACTTTAAGCATGTGAATAGTCCCAAAGAAGTTAAGCACATGCGCTAGCGCTTTGCTGGATCAGGGACAGGCACCTTGCAGGACTGAGCAAACTATTTACGACATCTCTACAAATCTGTATTTGCTACTTGTACATTACACATCTGTATTTGCTACCCGTAATCCTGTGTCTGGAGACAGGATAGTGAACTAGATGGACCACTAGTCTGAACATTCCTACTGTGGGTACGTCTACACTTACCTCCTGGTCCGGCGGCAGGCAATCGATGTTCTGGGATCGATTTATCGTGTCTGGTCTAGACGCGATAAATCGATCCCGGATCGATCCCCGAAGTGCTTGCCGTCGAAGCCAGTACTCCACTCAGCGAGAGGAGTACGCGGCATCGACGGGGGAGCCTCCCTTCTGCGTCTGGACCCGCGGTAAGTTCGGACTAAGGTACTTCGAATTCAGCTATGTTATTAACGTAGCTGAATTTGCGTACCTTAGTCCGAAGTGGGGGGTTAGTGTGGACCAGGCCTGTGTGTTCCTATGCTTACTGCTGCTTCCCAGGCCCAGGATAACCTCCACGTTGTCACTCCCTGATGGTGGCCCCTTTTATAAGATCTTCTTTTATGCCTTATAAATTTGTTCAAGGTGCCATTTTAGGTACAGATTTTCAAACTGCAAACCCTCAATTTACACGGGACGTGGAACAGCTTTGCATGGAAATAGCCCTTAATCATGTTGAGATCTTTCCTGCTCCCTTTGCAAAATGAGGGGCATTTCGTCACCAAAGAAGGTATTTAATCCCATTAATGGAAAAGATCTTCCACAGATACATTTCCAAATAATTCAAATTTAATGAAATTTTCTTCTGTACACTCCAGCAGATTAAATACAGTCAGAGACAAACCATTAACTAATGCAAATGGAAGTTGCAGAGGAAAATTTGCAGAGTTTGCCTACAAGTCCACTCAGTCCTACTTCTTGTTCAGCCAATCGCTCAGACAAACAAGTTTGGTTACAATTTGCAGGAGATAATGCTGCCCGCTTCTTGTTTACAATGTCACCTGAAAGTGAGAACAGGCATTCGCACAGCACTGTTGTAGCTGGCATTGCAAGATATTTACATGCCAGATGTGCTAAAGATTCATATGTCCCTTCATACTTCAACCACCATTCCAAAGGACATGCATCCATGCTAATGATGGGTTTTGCTCAATAATGATCCAAAGCAGTGCAGGCGGACGCGTGTTCATTTTCATCATCTGAGTCAGAAGCCACCAGCAGAAGGTTGATTTTCTTTTTTGGTGGTTCGGGGGTCTGTAGTTTCTGCATCAGAATGTTGCTCTTTTAAGACTTCTGAAAGCATGCTCCACACCCCGTCCTGATCAGATTTTGGAAGGCACTTCAGATTCTTCAATCTTGGGTTGAGTGCTCTAGCTATCTTTAGAAATCTCACATTGGTACCTTCTTTGTGTTTTGTCAAATCTGCAGTGAAAGTGTTCTTAAAATGAACAACGTGCTAGGTCATCATCCGAGACTGCTATAACATGAAATATATGGCAGAATGCAGATAAAACAGAGATCAGGAGACATACAATTCTTCCCCAAGGAGTTCAGTCACAAATTTAATTAACACATTTTTTTTAAACAAGTGTCATCAGCATGGAAGCATGTCCTCTGGAATGATGGCCAAAGCATGAAGGGGCACACGAATGTTTAGCATATCTGGCGCATAAATACCTTACAATGCCGGCTACAAAAATCCCATGTGAATGTCTGTTCTCACTTTCTGGTGACATTGTAAATAAGAAGCGGGCAACATTATCTTCCATAAATGTAAACAAACTTGTTTGTCTTAGCATTTGACTGAACAAGAAGTAGGACTGAGTGGACTTGTAGGCACTAAAGTTTTACATTGTTTTGTTTTGAAAGCGGTTATGTAACAAAAAAACCCTACATTTGTAAGTTGCGCTTTCACGATAAAGAGATTGCACTATGGTACTTGTATGAGGTGAACTGAAAAATACTATTTCTTTTGTTTATCAGTTTTAGAGTGCAAATATCTGTAGTAATATAAAGTGAGCACTGTACACTTTGTATTCTGTGTTGTAATTGAAATTAATATATTTGAAAATGTAGAAAAACATCCAAAATAATAAATTTCAATTAATATTCTATTGTTTAACAGTGCAATTAAAACTGCGATTAATTGTGATTAATTTTTTGAGTTAATCATGTGAGTTAACTGCGATTAATCGACAGTCCTAATAGCCATTGTTGTATTCAGCAGCTAAAATGTACTTGCTTAGTGAGGGGGATTTTTTTATAGGTTTAAGCATAATCAGGACACAATAGGCCAGTTTTCAAAAGGGCTTCAGCCTGGTCTCTAATTTTGGGTTCAAAATCATTTGTGTAATTAGGGGCTGGTACTGCAAAGTCAATGAGCAATTTACTGAAATCCCAAGTGCCTTGAATTCCCATAGACTACAACAGGTGTTGAAGATACTCTACAGCTCCAGGAGTTGTATAGCACATAACAGGATCAAGCTTTTATTTCTTTGGGCCGTATAATTCAATGATAAATACTGTCTGAACCAATTCTATTACTTGATAGTAAACTTACACTATCCAGATCTGCCAAATGCCGTGTGTCTCACAGGACACACATATACAGGCTGCACCTCATGCATTCCTGCAGCCCATGCTGAATTCAGGCAGGCTGAACGAATGACCTGTAATCATGGATCACAGCTGCCAAAAGCTGCTCTCAGAGTAGCAGCCGTGTTAGTTTGTATCCGCAAAAAGAACAGGAGTACTTGTGGCACCTTAGAGACTAACAAATTTATTAGAGCATAAGCTTTCGTGGGCAAAATCCCGGATGTAGCCCATGAAAGCTTATGCTCAAATAAATTTGTTAGTCTCTAAGGTGCCAAAAGCTGCTCTGACACCTTTTGAGCAGGCAGCCGTGCGGCTCACTATTCTGAGTGGGAACTGATCTAAGTAGGAACAGAGCGAGCCTAGAGAAAGATAGCGAAGTGGCAACAGCAGAAAGAGGGCCTAGCTTCCATCAAGCCATCTTCCCCAGACAGCCCATCCCTTGTTCCTAGTCTCTCCTCAGCTTTCCCCCCACAGGCCACCAACAACAGCAGTCCCCAGCTTCTTCTGCATAGACACTGAACTGCCCCCCCTCTATTCCTCACCTACTTTTGGACACACCCATAAATCCAGCTTCCCTTGGCTAACTCCCAGAAACCCCCGCTGACCCAGCTCTTCCAATAGCCCCCTGCTCCCTTCTTCGCTCCGACACCCCACAAACCCAGCTTCCTTTAACTGCCCCTAGACTCTGCAACAATCCCGAACTACCCTATCTGCCACTCCGACAGTGCCAAAAACCCAACTGGCCAGCTTCTCCCAGGCACCACCTAGCTACCCCAATACCCACCCCCACTATCTCCATTTTCTGCCAGACACTCCTACAAACTTATCTGCTCCAGTTTTTCCCTCCCAGACAGCTCCCACCTACTCCCCAGAGAATCCTTCACCATCATCCACCTATCACAGCTGCCATGTTTTGTGCAGCTCCATGTCTCAGTCAAGCCATTGCTTGAAATAGGGTATCTTCTCCTTATGATGAAATTTATGGTCAGATAAAAATTATGTAAATATGCAAATTCTTTAATTAGTTAATTTGCAAAAAATGGCATAAGCTATCACAGAAGGAGCTTCACAAAACTTGGTAGCTATTAATATCTATCAGTGTTGGGTAAGTCAGCACAGTTAAGTAGATTCTTGCACCCCGGGTGGGGGAGAAAGGATGGATCCATGGTTAAGGTTGTTTCTCAGCTCTGCCACAGACTTCTTGTCTGACTGGGAGCAAGTCCCTTAACCTCTCTGTTCCTCTGTTTTCCCTTATCTCTGTAAAGCAAAGATAATATGGTAGGACTATAAGGCTTAATTCATTAATGTTTGTAGAAGTGCCAGAAGAACCTCAGACAGAAGTGCAGAATGTTATTGTGCCATACCTCACCATCAACTTTTAAGCAGAATTAGATATTGAAAGCAATATTTATGGTACCATTGCTCATCAATACTGGCAAGCACTATAAAGTAGACCCAAACTAGGGAAAGAATATCTAGGACCAACTAATGAGGTAAATGGGAGTGGGCTACACATTTTAAATAGACCTTAATGAGCCAAATTCAACCCTGTCATAAGTGAGCAAATCACTATTGACATCAACCACGTTTAGATCACCTATGCCACGAGGGTGCTGGTGTACAGGTTTTAAAAGCTTTAGCCATGTGTGGTGTCTCTTATGACTTGTTTTCTAGTATTGAACCTTTAAATGAAAACAAACAATCCTCAATCCTGCTTCAGATGTAGCTACACACACACACACACACACACACACAGTGCTCTCTCATGGACACCATACTTTTGTCCTTTTTTGTTTTGTACCAGAAAATAAAAGGTAGAGGGAAACCATGCAGCTCGTTGGCCTGTATGGAAAAATATACTAAAATCATTTAAGAATATTCAAGTAAAAACATACATAAAACTACTTATTGAAAATTTGAGTTTCAATGCATGCTCACTGGTTATTTACTAGCATCACCTTTGACATTAAATTGCTTTGAATAACGCTTTTTAACAAAAAAATAAAAGCCTGTACATTTACTCATTTAACCTCCTCTTCTCATTGCACAGGGTATGTAAATATTTCAAGTATTTTACACATTTGAAATGAACACACATACACACAAAAGACATATGGACATGAATATTATAGGGTCTGATGCAATCTTCCAGGATTTGCGAGATCAAGCTGCTCGTCTGTAATTTTTATACAGCTGGTATAGTTAATCCCTTGGCCTTCAACCCGTTTATTAGTCTTTCTAGCTCTTCGGATTTCTAGTTCAAATACTTGTCCAGACAATGTTATCCTGGCCTCTCTTCCACACACTTTAAGCTATTCAGGAGTTTCTGTGCTACAATAAAGAAATTTTTGCAGCCAACAGCTCTGTTATTTTATTTGCATAACCTCTGCTGTTTTGCTTACCACACTTTTTTTATAAAACAGATCACGTAAGGCAATGTTGAGAACAATTACAACAATAATGTATTGACTAGGAGCCATACTCATTGCTAAACAGAATTTAACAGAATGTATGCACTATTAATCTTTTCAGCTTGGAAGAGGTTAAGAGGCTTTCTATTTTTATCAAGATGTTTCTTGGTGTTCTGTTATTGTTCATCTATTTTATCTTTGAAGAAAATGTTCTGGCTGAATCTGGTGACTGAAGAAGACAGAAATTATTAAATGCAGTTGCTATGATTCTCCCTCCTCAAAGAGCAATCATATGCTTTCAGCATGGATGAGCTTTACATTAAGAGAAAAAACAAAGCAAGAATAAAAGCCTCCATGAGTGTCTCTCCTATCTAACACGCTGCATGAACTCTGCTTCACAAAATGGCAGGCAGAATCCTTTGGAATGTAAAGATGTAAAGAAAGTCTTAACAGTAGTGTCCCAGCAGAGAAGAAATAGCCAAGTTCCTGCTAGATAAACTTCCGCTGCACAAGGAAAATAAAATGTGATAATGTCTCTGATTTACTTCTAAAGCAAGTCTGAGTAAGCATAGGCAACATCGTGCACTTGTAGAATGCTTTTGAGAGGTTTTAATTTTAACATTTAAAGATGCAAAGGTACTAGGTCAAATTCATAGATGATGTGTAAGGTGGTGCAAATTATATATTGGCAAATGGGTATAAGAGAGTGTTAAGGGAAGCTAGGGGAGCTTACGTATGTTTAAATGGAAAAGAGCAGTTTAGCAGGAAAATCAACTAGCATGAGGACATAAAAAGGTAGAAATTCAAACTCCCGCCCAAATTTAATTCCAACTTAAAATTTAACTTTTTATACCTTCCTGTTCAACCTGGTCTAAGTTACACCACTTTACACTTGGCCCATAGGGTCTCATATTCCTTAGCAAGCTTTGGATACCATATGTCCTGTTTCTCCATCTCTGGTCTGAAATTATGGGGCTTTTGGTTTAGAATGACAAAATAGCCTCTCTGTATTCCTCATGCAACAACACTAGGCCTTGAAAAGACCCAGACTGCCATCCTAGAAATGCAAAGCGTTCTTGAAAGTATGTAAAATTTTATCTTATGACATAATATCACATGGTTCGTTTTAATAATTGCTTGAATCTTATGGGAAAGTCCTAGAGCATTTAATAGAGAACAATAACCTTCCCACAGAGATTTTAAACCAGCCTTTAAAATTCTATTGTAAGGATAAAATTCTCTCTTAAATTCTGTAGCTTTTTATGTAACTTCTACAGAATCCTATTAAATTTCTAGAGGACATTCTTGGTGTAATCTGAATTAAGTTCTATAGGACTTTTCCATAAGGACTGGCAGATAAAAGTGCCATATACACAAACACTGCTATTCATATTCTGGATGTGATTTTCAAACTAGATCAGCTTGGTCTACACCAGAAACACTGGCCTATCCTGGACTGCTTACTACACGGAGAGTCTGTCTACACTTCGAGTTGTGGGTGTAAAGACCCACCCGAGATGCTAGGCATGTACTCAGGGCAGCTAGCCCCTCTTCTGCTACTGTGGCTACTCTCTCTTTTTAGCATGCCAGCACCAAACTAGTGTAGGTATGTCTCCTTGTGCTGGGAATCACATCCTCAACTCGAAGTGTAGACATACCCAATGTGCAAGACCTTCTCAGCTTCAAGGCAAGAAGAAGCAACCATCATTGTCTGCTTCTGGAAGCTCATTGAGCCAAATACCACGACAACCTTGTAGATAACTCAACTCCACAAAAAGGACATGGAATACATCTGTGAGTAATGGTTATATATATACACACTAGAAATGCATTCATTAATCACAGCCACTGGCACCAAAGCATCCATTCCTTCTCCACTGTCCCCAGAGATCTCCATGGTTCTCTGATGGCCTCTGACAGAAGAAGCAACAAGAAAGAAGAAAATTCCAAGGACAGAAAACAGGTGTAGACTGGCTCTAGGACAAAGAATTCTTGTGAGTCGGCATTCTGACTGGGGAAAAAGTAAAGAAATTCCATCTCTTCTCCAATATAGCAGCTGTTAAACCATTGCAGATTGAGAATGGCCTTGTTAACACACAATACCTCCTCACAGCTATAGAACCCAGCACTCCTGATGTGAGGACTAACAGGCTAGTTCATAAGAAATTCATAAGTTCAGGAGACAGAGCTTTTTCTCAGCAACTAGTCGAACAAACTGGAATTTGCTCCTGGAAGAAATTAAGATGACCACGAACTTCAGAGTAAATCCCACACCTCTGGCCTTACCTTTCCATAGTAAAAACACATTTAAAGGTGGGGAAAAGCAAGCAAAGAAAATGAAAACAAAACCCTTGACCAAATAAGACAAGTTCAGTCCCTGCGGAGTTCTCAAAATGAAGCTTTCTGTGGGCTTTTACATAACATTTTTAAAACAATACAAAATTAACTGACCACTATCTGGCATGAAGATTAATCAAGTTTAAGTAACATAAATAAGGATGATAATAATACAGACTCCTACTCATCTTGAATATGATGGAAGACCTCAGATGTTGGAAGAAATTATACCTAAGGGCCTGATTCTGCAAAGTGAGGTGTAGAACTGAGTGAAATTTTGAATTTCCATCCTGGAAATTGACATTTTTCAGCAAAATCAAGATTTTCTTGTGGAAAATTATGATTTTGCAGAAGTTTTCCACTGGAAAATTCCCAACCAGCTCGTTCTAATTGCCTTTACCTTCCATTGACTGAGCTGGAATGGATGGTGTAAGCACACTCGGCACTTTGCCAATTCAGTAAATTCCACTCCTGGATATTACACTATATTTTAGGGATTTTTTTAAAGCCATGGCTATCCTAGCACTATGGAGATGGGCGCACTCTGTCTTTGCTTAGAAATTTAAATAAATAAGTAAACAAACAAACACATCTTCTCTAGTGCCTCAGTAACACAACAAAAAGGAGAGTAGCCATCCAGTGAAATCATACGCACAATAATGTGATAGACTGTAATGGTGGGAAGATATAGCATGTGTGACTCTACAAATTTTATAATACCCCACTTTTCCCCCCTTACAAAAGTTATTCTTTCTTAGGCTGATGTTAATTTGTCCCTTACCTATGATCTCTTCATTAGCCCATCACAAATCAGGTTTAACAACCACGTACCCCTCTTGCTCCACACTGAAGGAGAGATTTTTTCAGCTTTCTCCCCTTTCTTACAGAGCAGCAATCAATTGAAGGCACCTACAAAGTGTGCAACCTTCCTGGATAATGTTGTCTGCTTAATAATTCCTCTCACATCATTGGTGCCTCTCTGAATTGTTCCAACATCAAACACAAATAACACAGTGGTTAGTGAAATAGTGAAGCAGCAGGACAGTGCTTGGAATTACATTCCAGCTTCTTAGTTATTAAATAACACTTCTGTAAAAATGTCAATCCTTTTTAAACAAGAGTGTTGAATACATTTCTCCTCTGTCTTTCCCAAAGTGAATAATCAGTCTGAAGACCATCTGTCTGTGTAGCAATCTCCTGCCTCTGTTCCTAGGTCTGATTAATGAGGCTAAAGAACACAATGGTACATACACATAACCTAGAACTGTGTCCTATAAAAGACAACAGTATCTGTGTAATCCTGTCTGTTACATGCTGTCTCTCCAACAGCAGGGTATTTGTGGATGGGTGAAAAAGAGGGAGACAAAGAATACCTACGTGCCTCAATATGTCCTTTAAAAATACCACTAGCTGTGGACTTTCATAACCTGATACAAAAATCACCTCATGGTTTTCATTCAATATACTCCTTAAAACTCTACTGTGATGCTTTTAAAAAAAAAATCAAACATGGTTAGGCAACATGTGTGGTGTGACCACTGCTTAGCAACTGTTCATAATCACCTGTTACATGGCACTCCCCCAGTCTGTTTATTGTAACCAATTGTTGCCTCTCATTTTATACTTAGATTGGAAGCTCTTTGAGGCAAGCACCACAGCATCTAGCACAATGGGGCAACGACTGAGGTTGCTGGACGCTAATGCAGGATGCTACTACTACTAAATACCACCAGCTGGTTTTACCAGGATTTAGTGGTAAATTAATGGTGGATTTGGTGGTGTGCATTCACAGGCACGGAATACTGATATATATTTCTAGTGAGATCTTTCTTTTAAAAATCATTTTAAGAGGGTTCAGCTGTGTTACTATTGGAGGTACTCAGAAAGCTTTGATCAAGAAATATTTGAGGAAAAACTGGAAGGAAAACTGATCACAAAAATGGGTAAGATTTTTCCACCTGCAGCAGCTCTAGTTGTATATTTTGGTTTGATCCAAGAGTACATTGTCCCATTGATGTAACATATGTAAGCAGAGTCAGGATGAGTCTGAAACTCAAAGTAACTGATAGTGGTTACTTTGGCTGGTGTGGGATCCCCAGTTTCTCTGTTATTGGGGCAGGAAGAATAAAGTTTTGTTACCCTGATTCTGTGAATCAAGGCCAGTGGAACTGTTGTATGACAGAAGGACTGAGTGAGTCCTTCACCATTACCTAAGTAGCACTTGCTTGACAAGGGGCATAAGTTACAAAACCCAGTGAATTGAGAGAGGATGGGGTCAGGTATTTGTATCTGATGGTATGGGGCCCCTCTGAGGGCTTGCAACACCAATTGCACCACCCCCTCTCTCCACTGTTGAATGTCAGAGCTAACTTTGATTCCATTAGGAGTCTAGTTACAGGCTGCTGAGCTGAATTCACTTTGGGCCAATGGTGCACCAGCACTGGGGCTCCCCTACTCTGAGCAGAAATCACAAAAGAGTGCTGTGGGGGAGCCTGAAGCTATATTGCTAAGCAGCCGGTGGAGCAATTTGTGGGGACGACTGGAGGAGCAACGAGCAGCGCGGAGCCTTGCAGGGACGGTTGGAGCGGCCCAAGGAACGGCGAGCGGAGCTGTTTGCAGGGATGGCTGGAGAGGCTCACAGGTCGGTGAGCGGAGTGAAGTGGAGCAGCTCATAGAGCGGAGCAGTTTGTGGGACGGCAGGAAGTGGACTGGCTCGTGGTGAAGGCTGCGGCGGAACCCCATGGAGAGACAGCCGGCCGGCCTCGGATCACGTAAGGTGCCCCTTAACACCCTGCATGCCCCGCCCTTATACTCTGGGGCTGCACTGACCAGAGACTTTGGGGTTTGTTGGACTTTTGGGACTTTGGGTGGTTGCTGGACCCAAGAGACTTTGGGGGTGTTGGACTTTGGGGACTCTGGGTGATTTTTGGGTTGCTGGATTCAAGAACCAAAGGGAAAGGACACAGCCCAATTTGCTGGGGTGGGTTTTTTTGCTCATGGTTTGTATTATGAATCCTGTTTGTGGTGTTTTCCAATTTAATGCTGATGTCGTTTACCTCCTGTTATTAAACATTTTCTGCTACACTCAGACTCTGTGCTTGCGAGAGGGGAAGTATTGCCTCTTAGAGGCACCCAGGGGGTGGTATGTAATTGTCCCAGGTCACTGGGTGGGGGCTCGAGCCGGTTGTGCATTGCGTTATTGAAACGGAACCCCTAGATACAGAACCCGGCCCTTGTTGCTGCCAACTTAGATGGGCAGAATGGTTACACATATAAGTTGAACTAGCAATGATGGGAGTTTAGTGCATATATAGAAAGTAGAAAATGCCCCCCTTTTGAAAATACATTTGTGACAGATATGGCAATTTCCTGCAATATCTTTGGGAGGCCTTACTGTATTAAGTTTCTGTATCATTGGGAAGGGTGACCACAGCTCTCCAGAAACTAAGATCAGTGCAGGATGATTAGGCAAATTCACTCAGGTTGTAATTTGATACAAAGACCTGGAGAGGCTCATATATACTGGTTCAAACTGGATTCTCCAGAGACCAAACAGGCAAAGAAAGGACTTGTGGGTAAATAGTCTGGGTTTAATCTGACTCAGCCACCTTTCTGTCAATAAATGGATAAGAACCGTTGCCCTCCTTGTAGAAGGGTTGGAAGGACTAGCACTAACCAAAGTCCTTACTGGAGTTGGGGAGGTGATCTCTGGTAAATTTTTCAGCATGCCTGTTTGGGTTTTTTTAATTGTTTTTAATATGTTTTTTCTAATGCTTTCACCTTAAGAATAAATGTACTTGCTTATAAAGGGCTGCACAGTAACTTACAAAGGGCTGCTGCCTGGTAACTAGTAACTACTGGCAATTTCAGCTTTTCATAGCCTTGTAGGAGAAAACACAGTGTGTTCTGGGTTATCTGGCTTGCTACTAATGTAGGCAGGGAACCGTGCTGTTTGGGAAAACCCCAGTCAGGAGGAAGACAGATGCAGGTGTCAGCTCAAGAGAGGTGAGGAGCCGGGAGTACTTTCTGAACCATGGAGGGAGAATACAGCTGCAGTTGCCATGAACTGTGACAACAATCCCTCAACAACCTTATTCCTTTACAAAGCTTCCATTCCAAGGGCCCAATCCTGTGAGCTGTTGAATAACTCAGTGTGAAACACTGAGCAACCTCCATTCATATTCATTTCAGTGGGAGTCAAAGGAGCTCAGCACATTGAAGGTTCAGGTACAAGATGAAAAGACTGAGAATTCAGTTTAGTGCAAGTAAAAACGCAGAATTCTGGATGCTTAGCAGAACTATGGGACCAATTCTGCAAACTGATACTACAAAGCATGGCATTTATTACCACAGACATTGAAAAAAGGGCAGGATCAGCTCCTATCTAATTCTGTTGGGTAGATTGGAGCCAGATCCTCCAGCTGTTATTCAGGCAAAACACCCACTGACATCAAAGAGACTTTTGTATGATTAAGGATTGGCCTTTGTGCTGGAAGAGAACCGATTTTCTGTCCAGATCTCTGGTAAGTCATACTTCTGGTCAGGCTGGAAATACTGCACAAACAGCCTCTCTCATGAGACTTCCAGACTCAGCTGCTTCTGGGAAGCGCAAGAAACATGGAAATAAAAAATACAGAGAAAAGGAATCTGAGAAGTTTCACACTGCATACATATTTTGTGTTTGTTGGGGGGGAGGGTTGAGTGGGAGGGATATTCTAATACTCCAGTCTGGTGCAAGGCATAACATGGAGAAGAATACACAAGCCCAAAGGGAACAGATTCCAAAGGGAGGGGTATGTACAGAAGGGATAAAGAGCTATGCAGTTTTCGCATCCCCTGATGTAGCTCTCTACAGTCTATCTGCAGATATGTGCTTGGCTTTGCAGCTGGGTTAGGCAGGACCAGCCTTAAGGTGGGCAATCAGGACAGTCACCCTGGGCACCCACTTCTGGTAGTGTCATATGGAAGGGGGTGCCCAATCAGGGTGTGGGGGCGTGTTTTTGTTTGAGGGCACCAAAAACATTTTCTACCCTGGATGACAGAACACCATAACCCTTACTCCTTAAGACTGACATTCTGCCACATAGTAAGGTTGTAAAAGTACAGGGCTTGGTTCTGGCTTTCTTACAATAATGTAAATTAGTGGAGTTCTCTTTGTCTCATTGTTTCCTTGTAGTCTGTCCACATCCATCTCTTGTCTTATCCTTAGAATGTATGAGCCCTAGGGCACAGGTATCATCTTTTGGTTCTGTGTTCATACAGTGACTGGCACAATGGGGTCCTGGTTCATGTCTGGGGCTCCTACAGGCTACAGTAACATAAATAATAAAATAATAATTTCCAGCACTGTAAACACATTTTTTGTTTGGGCTTCGGATTTTAATTGGTCATAGCATTTCACCTGTATCTAAAGGCACTAGTCATCATCACAATTATCAGCATGTGTCAGTCCTGAAGAAATGCATCCTTGTCCTGCTTTGACTATGTACAGTACCGTATTGACACTGATTCTCCTCATTTCAATCTTATTCTTTTCAGAGGTGTGGGCTGAATTCAAAGCTACTGAAACTCTATTTCTGTCATGTTCTCAAGCCGTTCATTCTGCTCTGAAGCTCCTACTTCTCGCCGATCTGACCACTAATTGCTTTGGCCATTATCATAGCCATTTTTCAAAAAAAATACATCACCCAATTTTTTCACAGCTTTACACCATGAACAGTGAATGGGACAGGTTTTCCCTTTTATCTAGCTATTTCATTTTAGTGTGTGTGTGTGTGTGTGTCACTATAATTAAGTAGCCTGATTTTCAGTGATGAGCACCTATAGCTCCAATTGCCATAGATGGGAATTGTGGGTGCTCAGAGTCAGGCAATTGTTGGCTGATTCAACGAAGGAAATTTATCAATATATAAAAATCCTAGCTGTATCTAAATGCATGAAATTAAACCCTCCTCCCTATTCAAGTTAATTTATTTAGTTTCTCAAGTAGTCTAGTTAGTAAGAGAAATGATGGATGAGTTCTTGGAAAATCCTAATCCAAAACATGAGAATTTTCTTTAAATTAGTACTAACGTCTGAATTCTTTATTGTATCAAATTCAGACAATTGTTTAATCACAAAAGACATTTAAATGTGTGGCAAAAAAGCCTCCAACCTCCCTCCCCCCCCCAAAAAGAAGCAAATTTTAGCCTTTTGTTGCTGTTGAGAATGCTGAAAATTTTTACAAAGCCACATATCTAAATGGCTTCTATTGAAATAAGCAGAAAAAAGTTACAGTTGTGCACATGCATTTTCCTACAGGCCAGTGCCTCTAAGTGGGTTTCTTCATGCATTTATTAATGTGGCACATTTCAAAACAGAGTTCCTCCAGTGATGGTGCTGTGCACATTTACTCTATCTGACTTCAATGGGAGTGGAGGGTGCTCAACACCTTGAAAGAGCAGTCGGTACCTTGCATATACAACTGTGCAAATGATTTCTTGGTTTGTTGACATAGCGAAAAAATGGTGAAAAAATAAATTTGGGTCAAAGTGTTTCTATTTTAAGGAAAAAATGTTCCCACCCCACCAAATTAATTGATAAATTTGACAAATTTGAGATGGATTCCTGAAAGGTCTGATCAATCTGCATTTTTCAGTGAAAAAAATTCTCAGCTGAAAAATTTCGCCCATCTTTACTTGCACATCAAGCACCAATATACGTAGCATAAGGCTAGCTTGGAGCCTGGTTGTCGCCACACATATTGCCAACATGGCAGCAGTTTACTGTCATGCCTTAAGAGCCAACGAATCTCCAGTAGCTTGGGCAATGAGTACTCTGTTCATTTCAGCTAAAACATGCTGCTCCTCCAGAATGCCTAATTGTGAAGATGAGTCAAAAAAAACCCCTAACTAACAGTGATCCAGAGTCAGACAAAGAAGGTGAGACTGGAATGGGGATGAGTTAATAAGGGCTTGTCTACACAGTGGGATAATATGCTCCACAGTGGTGTGATTTCTGAAGAGCACTAACATGTTGCACATTAATTGGTCCCTGTAGATCCTACTCGTGTGCATTAAAGGACATCCAGTGTGCTTGAACATAGTACTGTTCCAAACAGCACTATGTTTGATATAACACTCTTATTATATCATTGCATCATTATTACCATAGACACTAGCAGTCTTCATGCGACCCACTCTGTTAAGTGAGAATTCACGATGAATGCCATGAACTTGGCGACCGAACATTGCTCAGTGATTTCCCGGTCATCAGAGCAGCAACTCAACAACCATAGACATGTATATCACATTTAGAGAGCTTTATCACTCCAGGTGCTGATTCATCTGCAGAGTGCATCAGCTCTTGAAGTTTGGAGGGTTGGAAAATGGAGATAAACTTTTAGAAAGTCCACAGCATAAGTAACAGTGGATCAAATTCTCCCTTCATTTACAACCCCATAAGTTTTACCCAATGTGATTTACTTGCTGCCCACCCCTCAGTTTAAATGTCACTTCTTGCTTTAATTAAGTCCATCTTTAGCTCATAAGCCCAGTAAATGTGAAGATTTTAATAAAGTACAAGTTTGCCAGCAAGTGAGGATGTTGCAAATTATCACAGCTTTAATTTTTTTTTTTGGAGCTTTTCCCATGTTTTTAAATCTTTGCTTCCATTCACCTAGTAAAGACAGTCATTCTATAATTACCAGAGACCCCCTCCTTTTTGCCCTTCTCTCATTACATGCATTATACATCCCACTCCTTCCTTCCTGTTCGGAACCCTCTCAATTCACCTTTTCACTGTCACAAGAGAAGATAGGATGCCAAAGAAGATTGAGGGCTATGGTTGGCAACTGACCGTGGCAGGTGAAGAGAAAAGAATCCCTATAGCTCATCATGGTGCACAGAGAGGTTGGTGAGGGGTCCTGGTCACAGAATCTCTATTAGGTAAGTGGGGAATTACCCTGGTATTGTGTGGTTTGTAGTCATGGATTTTCTTGATCAACCATCTCTGGGAATCCTTAGAAAGGAGAGGAGTTTCCCGAGAAAATTACGTACAAATAATCACTTGTTAGAAGACTGTTTCTTAACCTCTGCTTCCATTTGGCACTTCTCATAATTGCTGTTTTAAACAGAAGATGAACCCATTCTGTTTTCTAGAGTGGCTGGGATGATATTATCACCACCATGATAAATCACTTTCTAATGAGGCCTATTATTCAAAAACTATTTGCCAGCCATGTGATAAATGATGGGCTGCTTGGAGCCATGCATATTTCTTTCTTTGTCCATTGACAGGCTCCCAAGGATGACTTCAAATTCTACCATCTCAGAAAATCTCCTATAAAGGCTAGATAGTGCCCTAGAACTACAATGCTGTGTTTGGGATGAGGGTTTAGGAAGGGCTACAGATCAGCAAGCACCCTGGGAGGAATTTCATCTGACTCAGACAGAGTCCGTGGCAACTCTTAATTTCCTCAAGCGGGTTCACATAAAATGTTGAAGGGAAAACGTCAAGTTGAAGTCAACATGATTTGGGATCTGGGTAGTGGGGAATAGGTGCCTTTCCTGAATATCTGGTATCTAGTAAGAATAAGTGGACCCAGCCTAGTGCTACCCTGTTTATTCCACCAAACTTGTACGTATGTCACTACCACATGGCCAATGATGTAAAAGATCAGAAAGATCTAGTAGAATAAAGCACAAGAATTTTCCTGTTCAAGCTCTGTGTCTTTTTCTGGTCTAAAATCTGACTGATAGATTCAGGATTGTGTGAAAAGATAAATGCTGCAGGAGTTCAGAGTCCAAAATGAAGTGACTTGCCAAGATCACAAATATATCAATGACAGAACTTGGAGTAGAACTCAGATCTTCTGACATCCAGTCAGATGACCCACTGGACCATTGCTTCTTCCCAAGAAGGCAGGTGAGAGCTCTTCACAGACAGATTGACCTCAGGTATGAAGAATGAATTAGCCATGGCTTGCTGCATCAGTCAATTATGGTGGTTGTGATTTGGCTGATGTGATAGTGTCAAACAGGAAGATTCCTTATGCCAGATATGAGCTTTGAGCTGTACATGAACTCAGACTGTTGAAGTCAGTGGCCGACCCCTAATGCCCACACACCTCTTTATGCATCAACACAGGGCCAGCCACTCTGCCTCAAAATGCCAACATTTATGTCAGTTACTACACATAATTATTTCAACTCTAGCAATGCTAAGAAGTGACATGACTTTCTGAGAGAAATAATAAATTGGGTAAATTGAGTTATCCTTTGCAATAAGGTTAAAGCAACTTTATGTAGCTAATTTTCCTTCATTTCCATTTAAAGTAAAATAAGGGTTCTCAAAAATCCATAAAAATATGTGGAGAATAATGTGGAAGGCTTACTGAATAAGGAGGATGGATAAAGAGCAAGAGATTAATTTTGGTTTAGTTATGCCAATCTTTACTCATAAAACTAAACTTTTAATGTTCATTCACCTTGGAATTCACCAAATGCTTTTACTCTCAATATCCAAGTATAGACGAGCGCTTCCTTGCTCGCTGTACAAATTAGCTGGAGACCTCTTATTTTGCAACCCAGTGTCCTTTTATTTCCCTGTGTTCATTCCCACCACCATCTATATACAACTCTATGCACAAGTCAATTGCAGTTAGGTAGCCAGCCGGGAGACAGCTAGTGCCTGTTGCTAGCTAGGAGCAGCAGTTCCTTACTCCTCCTGTTTCTCCACCCCCCCCCCCTTCTACTTCCTTCCTGTCAGCTTTATAGGCCTTCCTCTCAGCAGGCTCACAGGTGATTGCTCTTAGGCTCCTTTAATGAGACACACCCTGCCAGCTCCAATCAGTTCCCCTTTATGGGAGCTACGCTAGCAGGTTCTGAGCTAACAGGGGCTGGTTCAGTGCCTCTTAGCCCAGCATCCTGTTACACCAACCATTCATGTTCTTTGGTCTTAATGGTATTTATCTCCTTGTTATCACAGAAGTGATGACTTCACTCTTTTGGGGCCAGTAAAATTGCCATATACTACAGGACACAGAGTAAAAAGGCACTCCATACATGGCACCTCTCATTACATCAATATTTTATTTGTAAATCCTGGTCCCATTTAAGTGAATAGGAGTTTTACCAAGGACTTCAGTGAGGACTTTCATCCTCTCTCTCTCTCTCTCTCTCTCTCTCTCTCTCTCTCTCTCTCTTTCCCTTGACCCCAGAAAGATCTATAGTGAAATCCTGGCCCCATTAACATAAAGTGGAGCCAGGATTTTACTCAAGGAGTACAAGAACACTCTACAAGCAGAATAAATAGAGCCAATGAACATGACTATTTTCCATGGACGTTTTGCCTGAATAAAAATTACAGGATCATCCCATCCGACAAGCATGAGAAAAGATATTGTTAGCAAGGTAATTTTAACTGTAGCATGACATGCACCTACCTGTCTATGCAGTTTGCTCCAATTAATATTTATAAGTTGATTTGTTGAAAGTCATGTTCAGTATAGTACTGTTATTAAGTCATGCAGCCAACGAAGTGGGCATTCACCCATGAAAGCTTATGCTCCAATACTTCTGTTAGTCTTAAAGGTACCACAGGACTCTCTGTTGCTTTTTACAGATCCAGACTAACACGTCTACCCCTCTGATACTTAAGGATCATCCCAGAGTTTAAGAAACAATATCTATTTTCTGGGATTTTAGAAAAACATTTACACATATGGCTATCTTGCATATATGTGGCATGAAAAAATCCCCTTGCATAAGACAGACAGATAATGTATTTCACTGCGAGGCAGTTTAATTAAAAATGACAATAATAAATACTTCAATGGCATTGTGTGAACACAGTTTCTTTTATGCTGTATATTTTTATACAGAGTTTAACTTAATAACAGTACTATACTGAACATGACTTTCAACAAATCAACTTATAAATATTAATTGGAGCAAACTGCATAGACAGGTAGGTGCATGTCATGCTACAGTTAAAATTACCTTGCTAACAATATCCAGATGCAATCTTTTCTCATTTCCATCTTGCATATATTAGGTGGCATGATCTAATCTTTCCCCAGTTCTTCAAGCAGCTGTTGAAGCAGACCTGCCAGCCTGTTTCTAAGTTTAGCCTTTGTAGACCTAGTTGATAACCACCATTATTTAATCAAAACAATAAAGACAAAATGAACCTCTTTATCAGCTGTCAATCTCAAACAAAATTTGTCAAAAGAGAAAATTGCCTGAGAAAGGGAATTGATGTAACATGAAGCTATTTGATATAAATTAAATATTAATGGAGCAAAATGAACACCACTTCTTACTTCTTTTTTTGCAGGGGGAGAGGGAACTATTCACTTTTTAATCCTGTTACATAAGATCTAAGGATCCCTATATAATCTGGTCATAGATTTGGACCAATTTATGAAAATGAATAGAGAGAGTACTCAATGCCCTAACCAAGTTGACAGAGATTTGTCCCAGTTCATATTTTTGGTTTAAATTTATTGGATGAAATCTTTTAAACCTTGTTAGAAACAACTATGTCGTGAAACAACTTCCAGTGTCTCTCTCTCAGCAGTCATTATACTATTAGTAAAACTATTTAGCAGAAAAGTCATAACAGAATAGGACCAACTAGGACCCCACCCCGGATATTTCACAACAGAACTGGAAGATTGCTGGAAAGAGGGGCTGGTGAGTGAGAAAAGAGCATTACTGAAGTTTAGCATTGTGTCTTGTTGGTTCCATGAATCTTGTACAGATATAGGCG
Organism: Trachemys scripta elegans; assembly: GCF_013100865.1. Lineage (NCBI taxonomy): Eukaryota > Metazoa > Chordata > Testudines > Emydidae > Trachemys > Trachemys scripta. Next base: position 93,478,624 of record NC_048301.1, read on the forward strand.
AGGTCCTGGCCCCACTGAAGTCAATTGGAGTTGTGACACTGACTTCAATTAGGGCAGGCTTTCATCCTAAGTTTTTATATATATTTTGGTTAAACACTTAGGGATCCATTTCATTTACACTAAGGCCCCTTTACGTTGCTCTGACAGTAAAGTAAAGTAGCTGCAAGCATAATTCCCCCTTCCTCCCCTTTATGGCCACCTTTACACTGCCAGAGCATTGAAAAGGAACCACAGGCCTGGTCTACACTAGAAAAATTGTAGCAGTAAAACTATGTCAGGTAGGGAGGTTATTTTATTTTTAATCAATATAGTTATACTGGTATAAGCCCTAGTGTGGCTGCAGTTATATCCATATAAAAGTGCCTTATACTAGTACAGCTTATTCCTCTTCCCAAACTGAAATAAATCATACTGGTATAAACATTTTTATAGTTGCATAACTGTATCCACAGTACGAGGGTGTTTGCAGCTTTGAGGATACCGATATAGTTAAAGCAGCAAAGCTTCCTAGTATAGACAAGCCCTTTGTTTAAATGAGAATCAGGTCCTTATCATCGTGACGTCTGTTAAGGGAGGACCAGAGTTTACCGACCTTTTGGAGGAAGAATGATTTCAGGAGGGATTTCAGTGCTGAAAGAGAGGAGGTGTGGCAAACAGGTCAGCAAGGAGTAGAGGGCTGCAGATATACAAAGGAGAGTGAGAGGAGAATATCTGGCGGATGTGTAGGTATTATGATGATTGTTCACTGGAATGATTAATCAGTCATACTGCTCTACAGATCGCTCAGTCTTCTGGATCAGAAAGACTTTCCCAAAGGCATCACATTGGGAAAGCACCTTAATACAGCTTTCTCTCCCTCAGGATAAAGGTGAAGTGAGGGGAAGATGTACTCAAGAGGCTTTGGTCAGAAAAATTAAACAATAGACCAGGGCAGAGAATCTAGACTGGAGTAGAGAGTGCATGAAGAAGACATTTCTAATTATGAACTAATACGTTGACTTTGGCCAGGCTGTATAAGTTCCTGATGCCTAGGAGAGAGGGGATACCTCTCTATCATTTACCAGGCCAGATGTACAATACTGCTAGCCCTGGAGATAACTGTCCTTCCTCACCCATGCAACTGACTAACCCAGGGGTCGGCAACCTATGGCACGTGGCTTTCCAGGGTAAGCACCCTGGCGGGCCGGGCCAGGTCAGTTTATTTACCTGCTGATGCAGCAGGTTCGGCCAATCGCGGCCCCCCACTGGCCGCGGTTCACCGTCCCAGGCCAATAGGGGTATCGGGAAGCGGCGTGGGTGAGGGATGTGCTGGCTGCGGCTTCCCGCCGCCCCTATTGGCCTGGGACGGCGAACCGCGGCCAGTGGAGGCCGCGATCGGCCGAACCTGCCGTGTCAGCAGGTAAATAAACTGGCCCGGCCCGCCAGGGTGCTTACCCTGGCGAGCCACGTGCCAGAGGTTGCCAACCCCTGGACTAGCCTATGCTCTGAAGCAAAAGATTTGTTTACCCTTGTAGCACTGTTAGCTTGTATATATAAAAGTAGTATACATGAACACAGTTATCTAGTCTAGTCTTAAACAAAACCAAAAAACCCTCTGCCTTATTTGCCTCAGGAAATTCAACAAGTATGATTCAATTTGCTTCAAGAGAAGAACATGGAATAATTAAACTATAGATTTTCTTTAAAATCTCCCACCAAGGTAAACTGGTCCAAGTACTCATTGCTTAGAGTTCAAACAATTTGGCAATCAGAATAATTTATTTCTATAATAGCCATTATAATCATCAGGTCGTAACTGCTCAATTATTTGTTTTCTAGGTTATCGACATTATCTAAGCCCAGCTTGAGTATATAGCAATGTTCCATGTCATGGGGTCCACTTCTGGCTTCTCTGGGGATTAGCTCTTTCCACATCCAACACCCACTTACTCACTGCACACCCTGCCACTGCTCTCTCCCTGAAACTCAGGGTGCTCTGTGTTCATGGATTGGTCCTCTGGCCAGGTGACTGTAGTTTTCCCGTCCGGGGTATTGCATACATCAAAGTCTCTCAGGATCTACTGTCCAAGGCAGCCTTCTTTCTCACTGCCCCTTAACAGTGCCACTTCCCCAGTGGCTAGCAAGGGAACCCAGGCCCCTCTCTACACTGGGTTCCAGCCCACGGACACTACAACAAGCGAAGTCTGCAAAGTCCTAGCCCTTACTACTGTATCCCTGGGCTACTTCCTACCTTGACTTCTCTTACCCTAACAGTGACTACAGCCTCTCTCTCTCTCTGCAAACTCCTTCTCTTCTCAGTTACTGGGCTTAATACAGACCTCTCCTGTTCCTGTTCAGCTGAGCTTCCTCATTAATTAGTCCTCATTAGTTCTGGCTAATAAGTCCCATTAGTCCTGGCTCCTCCTCCAGGTGCAGCCTACATGGTTAACTGGCCCACTTAGACCCCTGGACCCCTGACACCCCATCACAGTCCAGTGCAAAAGAGATGACCACCCTTCTAGGCCCTACGATTTATCCATTTATGTTGCTTGTAAATTTCAGGAATTATTTCACTTCACCGGCTGATGTTGATTGGATAATGTGAAGACATTGATGCAGGGGGTCTCTCTCCACTCTGGGAACTCCAGCAATAAAAACAATGGCATTATACTAAGCGTGATTTAAAGTGCCCCCACTAAGTAGGAAGATACTTGTAAGCACTAGGAACGCGTACACCAGTTTGGATAAAATAATAATGTCCCATTTTCCTCTCCCCCTTGCCTCCCAAGTCTCCAACCTTTGGCCAAAACTCAAAGTAAGCCTTTCAGAATGTTCTAAAATATTGGTACAACTGTTTTTCTTACAAGTGTTTTTAATTCTTAAATCCCTCTAACACTTTCTGGTTCTTGTCTGAAGCAGAAGTGCTAAAATCCTGCATGAAAGGCCATTCTTGCAAGATTTCCAGGATAACTAGAAGCAGGGAGAACTGGAAGGTCTATTTTTACAAGATGTCCAGCCCAACTTTAAGAATCCAGCTTCTGGAAGTTCATTTGTCACTAGTGATAATGGTGGTCAGTCTGGGGCCTATTTGTTCAGACCATTACTGATGAGAGCCTTCCAATGTGAAACAAAACACATAGGTACAAGAAGCAGTAATTTAAACACCGCCATCATTTCTGTTTCTATGGCAACATATGTCTTGCAGCTTTCTCAGTTAATAAGCAAGTTAGTCAGTCATAATCACAGTCTTGTTATCTGTGGATCCTTCCCTTAGCCCATTATAAAATATTTTATTCTCATGTCTTTCCTATTTTGAGACTCTACAGATAGAGCTACTATTTGCCCTTTACTCTTGATACCCATTTGTTTGACTTTGAGTTAGTCGACTTCTCCGTGGTTACCAGTAGCAGTTCATTAAACTCTCATTTTTCCAGTTATGTCAAAGCTACACAATTCCATACCCCACCACTCATCTGATTCTGTCCATCATCATCACAATCCTTTCTAATAGCTCTGCTGTCATAGATCTCTTCTGGGACAATTCTTCCCATTCAGACTTTTTGTTCCTTCATTCTATACTTAGGTGCATACACTGAGGACTCAGTTTTCAATTCTTTAACTGCTTTTGGTCTGTGTATTTTATGCAATTTTCCCTTCCCCTATACTCCGGCATGTCCTCTGGAGAATGCCTGCTCAAATATTCATGCTCCTTTCAATTTAGCTAGAAGTCACCGGACATTAAATAAATGTTTCCTACCCAAATGTGCTCCAGTAGTCCATGAAAGCAATACACTCATCTGTACACTGTTAGTATGAAAATGTATGCAAATTTATTTATTTTAATTTGTCTGGCTCTTATATTTGATAACACGTAAAGATCTTTTTTCCTGTTATTTTAATGTCTAATGGGTATTTTTCTTCACATAGTCTTCAAATCCCTTTGACCTTCTATTTTTAATTACATTATTTCCTACATGAGTGACCATAGCAGACTTTTGATCAACCTATCTGTCCAGTCCCTTCAGAGAAAATATTGAGGGACGGGAGTTCTAATTAGAGCTAGTTTCAAAACCTTTAAACATGCAAGCTGCCAAAATTGCCCTTGCTGGCACTTTCAGTACCAAATGAAGGCTGCTATACTTCTATTGACCCCCAGAACCTCTAGTATCATTCTGGCCCTCCAAGATCCTTCTTGTATCCTTCATGAGAATGGGTGTAATTTCTTGCCAGGTCATTAAGGATGGGTTTTTTCCAAAGAAGCCTAAAGGAGTTAGGTACCACTGATCACCAAATTCACATGTACTTATCAAATTATGCAGATGCATTCTTACCGAGCCTCTTGTAGTAATTTATGATGCTTTTCTTGGCAGGAATGCCAAGGGAAGACAGTACTGGGCACAAACCCTGCCTTTGTCCTGAAGCTGATCCCTGGTGGGCAGCAAGAGTCAAGTAGAACCTCATTGTGCCAGCCACAGTGCATCCTGTCCATAGGACAAAACTGAAACCCATACTTGGGGAAAGGTTTGTTTCTCATAAATATACCACTTTTTAGTTCTTATTCTCTTGCTCTCTCTTCTTCTTTCCCTCCAGAGTCCAAAGCAGGCTAGAATTAGAAAAATACATTAATGACGCAGCAACTCTGCTATATGTGTATAGTCCTTAGCACAATGGGGCCCCAATCTAAGTGTCACTGTAATATACATTTAAATAATCCGCATCACTTATACAGCACTTTACCTGTCCAAAGCCCCATACAAACCTTCACTAAGTAATTCATCTTCATGCACCCCTGCGAGGTAGATCAATAGAGGAAACAGAAATACAGAGAGGTTAAGTGTGTCACTAGCAGAGCTAGGATTAGAACCCAGTTGTTCCTGATTCCCAATCTTGTGCTCCAGACTATGCATCACACAATAAAAACTGTAGTGACACAGTGGCTTGCATACGAGTGAGACTGGTGCTAGGGTTTGTGGGGCTCATGAGAGACTGTTTCCAGAGGTTCCATGCTACATATTACTGTATGTGTGGTAAAGAGGGATGGGGCATGCTTGGCTCCTCTCTCTAGTTCAAGGATGGGCAAACTTTTTGGCCCGAGGGCCAGATGTGAATATGGAAATTGTATGGCGGGCCATGAATGCTCACAAAATTGGGGGTTGGGGTGCAGGAGGGGGTGCAGGCTCTGGCTGGGGGTGCAGGCTCTGGGGTGGGGCCAGAAATGGGTGCTGGAGGGGACTATGGGCTGGGGCAGGAGGTTGGGGTGCAGGTGGGATGGGTGAGGGCTCTGGCTAGGGGTGCAGGTTCTGGGGTGCAGGAGGGTGGAACCAAGGGGTTCAGAGGAAGGGAGGAGGATCAGGTGGTTAGGACGCTGGAGGGGGTCAGAAGTGCCGGGCAGCGCATACCTCAAGCAGCTCCCAGAAGCAGCGGCATGTCCCCCCTCCAGCTCCTATGCGGAGGCGCGGCCAGGCAGCTCTGTGCACTGTCCCATCCACAGGCACTGCCCCTGCAGCTCCCATTGGCTGCGGTTGCGCTTGGAGCAGGGGCGGCGCTTGGGGCAGGGGCAGTGTGCGGCGCCCCCTGGTTGCCCCTACACCTAGGAGCTGGAGGAGGGACATGCTGCTGCTTCTGGGAGCCGCGCGGAGCCACGGCACACATGCAGTGGGACAAGCCCCGGATCCTGCGCCCCGGCAGGAGCTCAAGGGCCAGATTAAAACACTGAAGGGCCAGATGCAGCCCCCAGGCCATAGTTTGCCCACCCCTTCTCTAGTTCATCAGAATGGCCTTTGTGACTGTAATGTCCATATCACAACTTCACCAAGACTTCCTAACTCTTCAGTGAAGGTCATTGTCAGTACAAAGTGGATGTTTCCTCAACAGGCCACATCCTCTGTCCTCTCTCTGTGACACATTTAGAGCACCAGTCATTGATTTCAGAAATGTTCTGCTGCTAACTAGACAAAATGTTCCACTCCTTGATGAATTCAAGTAGTGAGATCTCTCTTACAAGAGTGGTATTACATCTTAATAAATTGCTTAATGTTTCCTTTGCCTTGGGAAATTTGGTTAATGACACTGAAACAACATGTCTGTCCATTCACTGAAGCAATCAGTCACTCCAGTAATGACACAGTTTCAAAGGCAATACCAGTGGCATACAGCCTGTGCACAGAGGGTCAATGATGTCAACGAACTTGATGGAAGTCAGGTTCTGCGGGGCACAGTGGAGATTATGAGGCTTCTAGTTCGGTTGCTTATTGTCATATCAGCAGGGAGAGCTGGGCGAAGAATTATTACAAGCAGTGATGTTGCTTCCCCTCCCAAACTGCACCAGCATCTAAAGTAAAACCCATTTACCTTTAGGAGAGGAAGTCATCTTTTGAGAGATGGACTTTACAGGTGTGTGCAACACATTAGTGAGTGTGGTTACAGGTCCACATCTGTGCCCAATCAGCAGAGGACAGGAGTCTGTTACTGGCCCAGCTAGAGAGCCTTAGCTCTCTAACTCAAGCTGCCGGAGTGCTAGCACACCTACATTTATGCTCTTCCAGACAGACTCTTTAAACAGTACTGGCAGACCAGACTTTTGACTGAAAGCAACAAGTCATGCAGTTTGTCAAAGCATCAAGAGAAGGCATGTGGCTTCACCCCTAATGAAAAGAGCTCACCTCCAAACCTCTGCCTCTGGGACCCTCAACCAGCCCTAAACAGCAAATACTTCCTTATCCAGTGTCCTGTATGTGGCTTGTGTCTCTCCAGTTTGAAAGAAGTCAAATGGATAGGCCAGGACTTCTCATCCCACTCAGTTGTGATAGGTACGTTCTTGAAAGTGACCAGATAAGCTTCAGGGTTCTTCTGGTTCCATTTAGACTTATTGGCAATGGATGCAGCAGCTGCTTCTGGGTACTTCTGTTGCTATTGGGTTGCAGCTTGGGCTTAGTGCAGTTGCTGGAAAAGTTGCAGCTGTTTCTGCTCCTCAATAAGTCACAGCACGGTCTGCTACTGTTGTTTCTGCTCTTTCAGCATCCATTTCAGGACTTCTTCCACTTTTCTTCTTGGTGCAGAGGATGTTCAATCCCACTCTGGATCCCACGTGTAAGATGGTACACCTCCCACCCTGATGCCGACAAAATCTGCACACATTGTATATTGTCCAAACTCACCCCCTTCTTGGAATCTCAGTTAACTGGTAATTCTAACAACCACCAAGAGAAAAATCTAAAAACACCCTTCAACCTTGGATGTTGCTCAGTTTCTCTGCAGGACTTCCTTGGCCTCAGCCCTGGTTCCTTTTTCCCCAGGCAGCCATTCCAAGCCTCTTATATCCTGACTGGAGTGAATAATGGGACTTGCCAGAATAAGTCAGTAATTACTCTGCATCTTTTGACAGGGTTCTAGTACTTGAGCTTAGGATGACTTGTATTCCTCTGCAGGATTCTAGAACCTGACAATCTGTTACTGTACATGTATGTCTGCTCCCTCGTCCACCTGCTAGTCTGGCCCTTTGTACAGGCTTTAACAGTTATGATTTATCTATATCTCCACTTCTCCTCGGCTTTAGGTGCTATTGACATAACATTAAAACCATACAAATTCCTCTGTAATGTACCATAGAAAATGACAAGAGAAAGATGAGAAAATGTACTGTAAGGCTATGTCTACATGATGAGCTAGAGTCTCACCTGCTGTACACATACTCACGCTACTCAGCATGGAATTTTTGTAAGACTGTATTTTTAGATTTCAAGCTGAGTAAAGTGTTGACAGAACAAGTGAACCCTTGTGTTACCTTGTACTTTCCAACTTTGACTTAGAGCTGCAGTTCAATGGTGGGAACTACCATGGATGGATAGGCATTGTTCTGGAAGGTACTTTATGTGAGGCACTGTAAGGGAGTTGGACTCACCCCTGCGGTGCCTCCTGCTGGTCATCCATGGGAATTAGCTCATCCCAGCTCCGGAACGCCCTCTGCAGGCCGGTGATCCACCTTACCACTGGCCCCCGTGTCCCTCCCAGGACTCCGGTGCCCCTTTCTTTGGGTTGCTGCCCCCACACTCTGGGTCTCCCCACCCCGGGGAACCCCCACCCACTAACCCCACTTCGCCTCAGTCTTGGCTACAGCCCAGTCTCCATCTAGCCCCCATTCACTGGGGCAGACTGCAGTACAAGCCACTCATTACAGGCAAAGGGGTTTGGACTTGCTGCCTCTGCCTACCCATGAACTGCCTCCTGCAACCCAAGTGCCCTTTTGGCCTTACCCTAGACCTGCAGCCTGGGGCTTTCCTAGGCCGGAGCTCCCCGGCTCCCTTGCCTTTCCCCAGCCCTGCTCCACTCTAGGCACTTGGTTAAGCACCCTGCAGCCAGGCCCTTCTCTCCCTGAACGCAGGGAGAGACTGTCTGAGCTCCTGGCTCCCAGCTGTCTTATACAGGCCAGCTGTGGCCTGATTGGGGTGGGGCCCAGCTGTGGCCGCTTCCCCAGTCAGCCCAGCTTTTAGAGCTGCAGCCCTCTCCAGGGCTGCTTTCCAGCCCTCCCAGGCAGGAGCGGGTGTCCACCCCGCTACAGGCACAATTTAAGCTTTATTAACTCCTCCTTGGACACTTATGCTGTGTCTTCAGTGCAAGCTAGGCGTGTGACTCCCAGCTCATGTACATGTACTTGCACTAGCTCAATGACAGTTAGTGTGAGTATAAATAGTAGCGTAGCCATGGTAGCATGGGCAGTGGTGACACAGCTTAGCCGTGCCAAGTACAAACCCTCCTGAACCTTGTGGAACAGGAGTCTCTGAGCTGTAGTAGTGAGTCTCAGAGCTGGGTCAACTGACTTGGGCTCACAGTGTTGGGCTAAAAGAGCAGTGAAGATGTTTGGGCTTGGACTGGAGCCTGGGCTCTGAGACCCTCTTCCCCCCGGTCACGTTTCAGATCCTGGACTCCAGCTTGAGCCCAAACATCTACACTGCTATTTTTAGCCCCACAGTGCAAGACCTGTGAGCCCAAGTCTGTTGACCTGGTGGGCTCTGAGCCTTGCTGCCGTGGGAGACAGATATATATATAGCAGTGTAGATGTGCCCAGAGAAAATAATTAAAGAAATTATACAATAGTTTACCAAATAGATGTTTTATATCTCCCTCTCTGTCTCCATCTCTCTTCTATGCTGCCCTCAATGCATGGAATACCCTCCCAAACTTGCACAACAAGCCATCACCTTATCTTTATTCCATTTCCTCCTCAAAGCCTACAAAGAGTGAATTAATTAACCAATAAAAATGATGCATCCGCCAAAAGATACACATTCCATACCCGAGCAAATGCATGATCTCATTAGTGTAACCTTTGTCTTTTCTAACTCCATCTCCTTTATTATTTATTACTCTAGTTGTTTCATCATGTATAGAATTAGCTCTCAGAATTTCTGAGCCCTTTCACTATATTTGTTCTGAAAAGTCACTCATGCATTTTTAAAAACTAAGAATGAGAATTAATAATGTCACATGTGTATGTGCAACAACTGCCAACTGGGTTGTCAACAGGGATTGTACCTCGGACCTCGAGAGCTGCTTCTATGGCTTGAGCTAAAGAGCTAATCCTTTACCTGACACGGGTAGCACATGCCTATCCTTTGTAGGCCCAGCACAGAGAGGGGACAAGAAACACACATTGAACAGTTGCTTATGTATGCTCACTTGTACAAATGTTAAATGTTCGTAGTATTGCATTTCCATAAGACCTATTCAGACAGATTTTTTATTCTCATTTTTGGGAGCTATTCTGAGTAAGAAAAGGCACCTTCATCTTGAGAGATGGTAAATCTGAAAAAATCTATGACAGATCAGCAAGACAAAGTCATAATTTGGCATGAGGGCAGAATGGGAAAGAGCAGGTTTCACCTAAGGAGAAGGATATAAAGTTATTTAGCATTCTTCAGGCTGACAGTAATCATTTTTTTATGCCCCTCTCATGAAAAAGCCAAATAACAAAATAACCATTTGAGGAGCCAGTACCAATCACTTCCAGAAAGTTCAAATATTTACTTTTGTCAGCATCAGTTGAAGGGTATTTGAGAGGTAATAGATCAGGAGAGTCTACTCTAGTTAATCCATGATATCCTCTGAACAATCAGAAAGAAGACAAGGTAGATGGGAGATGCAGCGATTGTGAGAGAACTTTAGAAAGCAAGAATATGGAGATGAGAACGTGATAGATCCAGTTAATGTTATTTACTTACAAGCATTCTGTCCAGACCAGGTTCTCTTAGGAACCTTGAATCATACACAGAAACACTGAAATAAATATAATTACAAAGGACTCGTATAAATATTGCAGATTCTTCCTAATTTCAATCTGGCTAGTCATCACCACTCCGTTTTTAATATGGTTTATAAGTAAGCAGAGCCACCTGTAATAGTAGCTTAAAAACACCCAGAAAAATGACATGAGTGCAATCTGAACAATTCAATATCCAAGTGCTAAATCGTGGTGACCTTATAGTTTTATTACTCTTATTACAACGTCTGGGTACACTTTACATACTTTAAATCAGGAATTCAAAATACATTCCTCAAAACAGGGAGCATATACCAGCTATCCCGAAAGGATCAGCTGAAAGGGAATACCTGCCAAGAGACTAAATGCCAGAGGTTTTCCAGAAACCTATGGTGAGGAGAAAGGCTAACAAAAAAGGTGCTTAAAGAATGATCTAAAAGCAGCCAGGCTTGAGCTCAGGTATACTTCCAGGTACAGCAAAATCTCGAGGGTCCTGACCATACCTTGCCCCTGGCTCCTGTAATATTGTGGTGGAGGAAGGAACAAGTAGCATAAAGAGACTCATGCATTTACAACAGGTGCAAGAGTTCTCAGGAAGGTAACCCTGAAGCATCCTAACCAACATATTATAGTCCTCTGTAGGAACTGGAGGACTCAGAGCTCTAACCCTCCACAGGCTCCACTTTTAGGACAGATAGCTGAAAGGTTCCTCCCAAATGCAAATGCAGAGATTGAGCAGAGAGTTCATCTTTATAGCAGTATAAACTGCATAGTGCTCAAGTATGTACCCTAGGTCCGAAGCAGGCAGGATTGCCCACGCTGCCATAGCTTCACTGCTATTGTTACTAGAGCTAGGATATGTATACATGTGCTGCAATCACACTTCCCAATTGCAGTGTAGACATAAACGAAGTGTGGTTACTGCACCTTTGCGGTGGGACTTTCGAAAGTGTTCAGAATTGACTTAACTGCTTCTACTGAAGTCAGAACTCCTATTGACTTTATTGAGTACAATGGCCCCCTCTGAGATACAAAAGAGAGACATCTGGGATGATCCTGAGCCCATAAAACTGGACAACTGGCGGTGTGTTCTGATTACACTTAAAGAAGTCCTGGGACAGCCACTCAAACAAAAAGGGAGAGGTGGCAGCCCTGTCACTGGGAGCTGAGTTGTTGAGCATTTTTGAAAACTTTCTAGGCTGTAGACTGCAAAACTAAGGCTGGAGACTGAACCCAAGAGAGAAGTGGTGCTGCATGACACTTGGAAATAAGGATTCTCTCATTGTGCCAACTTGATCCATTCTTGTTGTTACTTTATTTTCCTTCTTATTGTAATTCTGATCCCATTAGAGTCACTGTTGTTAATTAAAAGGCATTTTTGGCTTTTGGGAGACATAACAACCAGTACCAGGCATTTCACCAGGAAGTGAACTGGCAGCCAACGCAGAATGTGGACTCCTCAAAAGGTGCGTACCTGATGAAAAGGAGACATAGACAGTAATAAAACTGAATACAGATAAAATCTCACCCTCAAAGATGTTTCAATAAGTTTCTTTCACAGACTGGACGCCTTTCTTGTCTGGGCACAATCCTTTCCCCTGGTACAGCCCTTGTTCCAGAACAGGTGGTAGCTAGGGGATTTCTCATGATGGCTCCTCCCTTTGTTCTGTTCCACCCACTTATATATCTTTTGCATAAGGCGGGACTCCTTTGTCCCTCTCTGGGTTCCCACCCCTCCTTCTAAATGGAAAAGCACTGGGTTAAAGATGGATTCCAGTTCAGGTGACATGATCACATCACTTGTAAGACTTCATTACCCACTTGCCAGCACACACATATACAGGAAGACTTATAAGTAAAACAGAGCCATCTGCAGTCAATTGCCCTGGTTGATGGGCGCCATCAAGAATCCAGACCACCATTAATGGTCCACACTTTGCATAATTACAATAGGCCCTCAGAGTTATATTTCAAGTTTCAGATAAAAGAGTGATACATTTATACAAATAGGAAGACCACACTCAGTAGATTATAAGATTTGTAATGATACCTTACAGAGACCTTTTGCATGAAACATATTTCAGTTACATTATATTCAAACTCATTAGCATATTTTCATAAAATCATATAGAGTGCAATGTCATACAGCCCCCTGTGATCGCTTTGAAAAGTACAGATAAATTCATCTTAAAACCACTCCATCCAATCTGCTGTAATTGAATCAGTAGCATCTCATGACCAGCTGTTTCGAAGCTGGCTGATAAACCTAGTAGATGACGATCTGAATTTAGTCTATTAACCTGAGGAGATAGCTGAAAAATTAAGATTATGATTTTGTGTGATACCCAGATAGGCATCTGAGTGTTTGGGGTCCAGAGAACCAGACTTATGCAGGTAGCAAGCACTTACTTTCTGACAAAACTAAGCAAATGCGGTCCAGAGAAAAAGATTATCAGGTGGTTCCAAAAGGGTCCAGAAGACAGCAACAAACATGATAAAAGGTTTAGAAAGGAAGATTAAAGGGGGGACCTGATAACAGTCTTCAAATATGTAAAGGGCTGTTACAAAGAGGACTGTGATCAATTGTTCTCCATGTCCACTGAAGGTAGGACAAGAAGTAATGGGATTAATTTGCAGCTAGGGAGATTTGGATTAGATATTAGGAAAAACTGTCTAACTATAAGTGTAGTTAAGCAATTGAATAGGCTTCCAAGGTAGATTGTGGAATCCCCATCACTGGAGGTTTTAAGAACAGGTTAGACAGGGATGGTCTAGTTTACTTGGTCCTGCCTCAGCACAGAGGGCTCGTCTAAATAATTTCTCAAAGTTCCTTCCTGCTTCTATGAAACTGTTGTGATCATATTTAGAGATGAGTGAGCAGTAAATTATTCTATTCATTTATTATTCATATCAATTATTCCAGTAACATTTCCTATTCTATTAATTATTTGAGACCTAGTCAAAGCAGAGAGCTGTTAGAAGCAGCTACAGTAGGAAGCCCTTTGGAGTTTGACTGGGTTTGTTTTCCACTGAAAGTGATGAAGCCAACTGAACAGTTCTTCATGCAAAAGAAAATACAAAAATTGCATGCATTTGCTAAGGAAATAAACAAAATCCTACCATCTACCCATCTCTTCTACCATCCACCCATCCCTCCTATTCCTGTACTCTTGGCTCCCCATTCTTTTCAGGATCCAGTCTAAAAATAATTTAAGTATTAAAATGCACCTGATCACTATGGTATAATATATACTGAAGGTGCCTAATTCTGAATGCCTTATTTTTAAAGTTCTCCATGAACTCGTTTTACTCCTCCTCACAGAATTTCTTTTCAATCCCCTCCCTGACTGCCTCTTTGACTGGCTGTGTAAGGACTGCATGTCTTACCTGTTCCTGCAAGCCCTAGGAACACAGGGACTGCTTTCTCCTGCAGAACTTCAAAAAGGGGACAGGGGTGACAAGGAGGAGACAGGGCTTTGCCCCACAGAAAAAGGCCAGTGTACCAAGGTGAGAAATCTACTCCTACTGGCTGGGAAGAGATTGCATTGCTCAACCCTCATGTGGCAGGAGCATGAGGGACTGAGAGTGAGAAGTCTACTTTACCCCTTTGCAGTGTCGACAGCTCTTGGAATTTATCAGAACTAACACATGCTTGGCCCCTCATATAGGAAGTCCTCTAATTATATGAAAACTTCTGGCCAACACATGATTTTTTGGGGTAGCAACATCAGAGGCAGAGAGAAAAAAACCCACACACAAACATGTAGCCCTGGGGAAGGTGCATTAAACTACAAAAACAGAACCCATGAGCTCTACATTACAATTTCTAAGAAGGAAGGGGTCAAATTGGGTAATTTACACAAACAGTGTGGATCTGTGTCACTGTGTACTATAAAGACTATAACTGCTTGCTGTGTATTGTTGAAGTGGAAAAGGCTCATGCTTCAGAGTTCCCAGGTTCAAGCCCCACAGATGACCCAAATAGGTATGTTGTTAATTTAGCTACGCAGTCTATAATACAAGACAACAATCTGCTCCCAAAGCCAGGGGCAGACACTAAGAATCTTGATGCACAGCATTCCAGTGCTGTCTCACAAATACTTGTATAACTCACTGACAGTGTATGGGTGCATTGTGCCTCACTGTATGGGCTGCTCCACATAGAGGATGCTTTTGTTTCCCCCCAATACCAGCTACCCATAACTGAAGTGGGTAAGGTCTGTGCTGTGGCTCTGAAGAGTGTGGGTTCAAACACTGATGATGACCCCTATGTGGGTTAAAAAAAGCATATATAGATAGAGATAAAAGTGTAAGTATTCTGGAGTAATTATAGTGCAAAATCTTGTATTTAGAAGTAAATTTGGATACTATGTTCATATTTTACTGTTGCATTTTAATTATTTGTATTTGGCTAATGGTTCCTGTCTCTTTATGAACTGGGTATGGCAGACTGAGGCTGTGTTTGAGACAGAGAAATGTGTGAGAGATTTTCCTGTATGTCTAGGAACTGTAATACTCTGCCTGTGTAAACTCCAAAAAGCCCAGAACTTGCATTAGTAAACTTCATAGATTTTTAAGGCCAGAAGGGTCTATTATAATCACCTAGTCTGACCTCATACATAACACAGGCCATAGAACTTCACTTTCCAGGAGGCAACCTTCATTCTCAAAGGTGTAATGTTAGTATTTGTGGGAGACTGGATGCCTCAGGGCATTGCTAATGAGCTATGAGCCTTTAATTTGTAAATCACCAGTAAGAATCCTACCCAACTCAGCAGGGATTAAAAGTTGTGGCCTTTAATGCAGTGGTTCTCAAACCTTTGTACTGGTGACCCCTTTCACATAGCAAGCCTCTAAGTGAGACCCCCCTTATAAATTAAAAATACTTTTTTACATATTTAACACAATTATAAATGCTGGACACAAAGTGGGGTTTGAGGTGGAGGCTGACAGCTCGTGACCCCCCATGTAATAATCTCGCAACCCCCCTGAGGGCTCCTGACCCCTAGTTTGAGAACCCCCACTCTAATGGATGTTCAGTAGCCCCTTTATGAAATGACTTTGAGATCCAGTTCTAGCTCCCATTCAGAAACGTGTATGCTTTACACTAGATTGTAAGCTTTAGGCCAGGGCTGTTTTACAACACGGTTGTACAGTGCTTAGTCCAATGGGGCTCCAATTTTGGCTGGATCCTCTAGTGAGAGCTACGACAAAACTGCCTCACTCACTATAAATTTGCAGGAGTTGGCAACAATAAATCTGTCACACGCACATTGCGAATGGGCAGGGGGGTTCAGAACACAGCCCCCAAACATGATTTAATCTTTTTCAGAAACCTCATTTTTTTTTATCAAAATACATTTTTGCCTTTTATTTATAGCAAACCAGGGCTTTTTGCTTTTCCTCCTGACATGGAAGAACCTCTCACAGAAGCACATTCAGCTCGTTATTTTCTGACATTATAAAATGGTCTGATTCATGATTTTGGGACTTCTGGGGTTGGCGATACTGCATTAGGAGTATATTGAGTGCTTTTTCAGGAGATGTGGGACTCCACAGCACTCCCTAGGCAGTGCTAAGAACGTAAGAACGGCCATACTGGGTCAGACCAAAGGTCCATCTAGCTCAGTATCCTGTCTTCCGACAGTGGCCAGTGCCAGGTGCCCCAGAGGGAATGAACAGAACAGGTAATCATCAAGTGATCCATCCCATCGCTCATTCCTAGCTTCTGGCAAACAGAGGCTAGGGACATCATCCCGGCCCATCCTAGCTAATAGCCATTGATGGTCCTATCCTCCAAGAATTTATCTAATTCTTTTTTTTCCCTTTTGCTAAGAATTAAAAGCCGCAATCTATCCCCATCTGTTTGCCACTTGTAATTAAATGGACCTTCGTGGCTTTAATTTTTCTTTCTACTATACCTTGCACACAATTTATTGGCTTTTAAATTAAATTGTCAAAAGACATTTTTGCCTTTCATTTATAATAAACCAGGATTTTTTGCTTGTTTGTTTGTTTATTTTCAAGACTAAAGGGGTACAGGACGGAAGACTCATGTTAGAAAATGTTAAACTACTGGCAGGCACTCCTGACATTGAGGAGATTCCCACAGAAGCACATTCTGCTCTCTATTTTCTCACGCTATAAAACATACTTTAACTTATAAACAGAAGATTTAAAGCATGGTTGCAACTGGAACATTTGGCTCTGTTTTTGCAAGTGTGTGGTCCACTGGAATTCTTTGTGACAAAAGATCTCAGCTTCCTGCACTGATCTCTTAGGGTACATCTATACTTACCTCTGGGTCCGGCGGTAAGCAATCGATCTTCTGGGATCGATCCCGGAAGTGCTCGCCGTTGACGCCGGTACTCCTGCTCGGCGAGAGGAGTACGCGGAGTCGACGGGGGAGCCTGCCTGCCGCGTGTGGAGCCGCGGTAAGTTCGAACTAAGATAGTTCGACTTCAGCTACGTGAATAATGTAGCTGAAGTTGCGTATCTTAGTTCGAAGTGTGGGGTTAGAGTGGACCAGCCCTTACAAACACATAAGCTTCCTTCAGGCAGGACAGCTACTTTATTTATGGATAAGTAGTTAATATTACAGGCTGCTATAAAGCGGGTGGGGAGGGAGAGAATTCAGAGCACATTAAAGTAACAACATATTCTAAAGCAGTTTGATAGAAATTTCATCACAGGGTTCTTTAAATTCATTTAAAATGCCCTCTACACAGGATATTATTCAGAAATGGAAAATCTGTAACCACTGGGTAAAAATGGTTTTTATTATGACACCAAGGCACTGGCATAACTACATAACAACACAGATGACCTTTCCCATGCCATTTCTAGATCCATCATTCATGGGCATGTTTTCTGAATTCAGCAAATTGCTGAATGCTGAAAACCTCTGTAGATTTATTCAAGTTCATTAATTTGGCCCTTTTAAGCTACTGATGGTCTGGCTGGAGCTGGAGCAAAGTGATACCATAGGCATGAAAGTAGACTTGATTAGACTATGCCCCACATATATAACTGATAAACTAATCATGTTCCAAGTATGAAATTCAGAGCCGGCATCAGGATATGCACCAACTATTTTAAGAGTTTGCCTGGGATGTAAGCAGGCTTATGCTGACCCTCTGCACATGGTGAATTTCACCTAAATATTTTGAGCTCTAAATTCTGGTTTACACCATTGTAAACCTGCAGTAATTCCACTGACCCCATTGGAGTTATGCTGGAATAAAACCCATGTGCCTGATGTAGTAGAAAGAGAGAGCCTGACGCATGGGCTTGGTTCAAGGCCTGAGGCCTGAACCAAAGTCAGCAAAAGTTATGCTATGAGCAACAGCCAGGCCCTGTCAAAAGCAGATGCTTGCCTGCAAGTCAGTGTCTGGTACACGAACTTGGCACCAGTAGCATTGCTAAAACACACTGAATATGTAAACACATTCCAGCAGGCCAGCACAAGAACACCCCAACCTGGTACGCAATAAAATGGTTTGACAAAAGTGATGAATAGTAATATTTTGTCTGAAACATCAGGAGTGAAAGTACAATGACAAGTGGTGAATAGGAATGTTTTGTCTAAAACATCAGGGGAAAGTACAAGTGAGGGTAAAAAAACATGTCATGAAATGCCTAAGGTGACATGTAAGTTGTTTATCCCAGATTGTTTGTCTCAGTCTAGGGGGCAGTGGAAAGTCCCACCACTGACTGAGCTGCGTTCATTGTCATGGATATACATGTGTTAGTATACCTGTAACCATTGAGCCAGGGCATTAGCACCGTGCTTCATCGGCAATAAACCTGGCCGTGTGCCTTCGCTACTAACCCAAGACTTGTGGCTAACTAACACACCAGTCATGCTGGAAGAATGACACTGGCGAGAAAAACTTTTTGAACAAAGCACTCTCTAGTTGTAGTTTTAGTCTTAGGGCCGGTCTACACTTAAAATGCTTCATTGATGCTACTGCACCGATGCAGTTGCGCTGCTGTAGCGCTTTAGTGAAGACATTCCTATGCCGACAGGAGAGAACTCTCCCACCAACATAGTGCCGTTTACATGGAGGGTGAGGTCAGTATAAGTACATTGCTCAGGGGTGTGGATTTTTCATACCCATGAGCAAAGTAGTTATACCAATATAGGTCTGTAGTGCAGACCAGACCTCAGAAGCATATTTTTACTTTTGTTGGTAACCATTTCTATCCTTATTCCTCATACTTGGTATCACATAATCCTGTATCCTTTTGTTAATGAACCTGTTTTACTATCAGCATAAACCAACTCGGTGTTTTGACTGAAGTGGAGGCTTTGTCAACCCCAGTTAAGCAAAAAAGTCACTGTGTACCGTCTTTTAAAGGAACAGCAAACTTGATACGGTTTTGTGGGTGCTACAGAACTGCAGAGAGAGACATCTCTGAGGAACTTGGGATTCACTGATTGTTACCTGCTTGACTGGAAGAGTCCGGTTGAGCTTGCTGGCAAGGCAGTCAAGCAGGTGTTTTAGGGAACTGATGCACAGGTTAGCAGCAGCAGAGCTCTCACTTGTTGAGGCTGAGAGAGGTAACACATTGGCTCATAGTTCTGGGAACCCCAGCAGACTGTCACACTGTTATGCTTTGCTTGGAATAGTATCTTTCCATTCTCTCCACAGAATAACGTTATCTATAAAGTTTTAGATACTTTATTTTGGGAAGATGGAGAGGAGGAATAAACCACACAGAACTTCATTTAAAGTAGTTGTTAAAATACCAGCTAAACCCAGGTATGTTCACAAGTAATACAAGCCAACTGGAACTTCTAAATGTCAGTGCAACATGGGAAACAATATTAGCCCAAACCCCTTTGTAACAAGTCCATGACTGTGTGCACAGTGCTAAATGTCATCCGATTAAAAGCTCAACCAAATCCAATAATGTCATTCAGTGTTTCTGTGGATCCTTATATCTGAGGATCACAAAGTGCCTTACAAATATTAATTAATTAAGCCTCTTGCCCGTCACTGAAATGAAGCAACCAGTGAGGTGGAAACACAACAGCTGTTTAATCATGCACACCAATACTACACAACAGTTTAGAGCAGAGAGTGAAGAAAAATACCACAGCCACCTGAAACTGCAAGAACAATGAAATTACCTTGATTGGAATTTGGCCAGAACATCAAGATAAAAACCTTCCTTTCCCTTATAAACTTCTTAACTACCACGGGTGGAACCAGTAGCTTGGCTTTATCCCAAACACAGATCTCTTGATAGCATATTTCATGCTGTGTCATTGGTTCAGTAAGGGAGGGGGGTCCTCATCTGCAGTCACCAGCATCACTTCCTTCAGCACTTCTCTGTTCTGTGGTAGTCTAATAACTAATCTGCCCTGACCCTGTTTAGTCTGAGAGAGTCAGTGGGATCAAGGCTAAAGAATGTGCTAGATCACTCTAAGCCAGATACCCTAAACCTGCTAGCTCCTGGCATCACTGGAAAACTGATCCCCCACTCTGCTGCAATTTTCTGCCTCTCTGTTTTCTCCTGTTTGTTGCTTACTCATCCTGAATCCATAGTCACTATCAGACCAAACTAACCTGATCTCTACCACTTCTAGATTTATCTCAAATGTTGGGGTGTCATTAGGGTCTCCTTTCTTAATCTACCCACTAAAATAACCTGCTCTCTCCAGTCCCAAAACCAACACATGGTGAGCAGCAAATCTCATGGATTCTAACCCAATACAGAGCTATTTTCAGCATATTGTTGTTATTATTAGTCAAAAGATTAAACCATTATTCCTCTATTTTTTCTCCATTTGGCAGCATTATCTGTACCCATCATAAACTACACAGTACACAGGTTTGACTGGCGGGGTACAGATGCCAAGCTGAGATAATTTACACTGGCAGCATCTGGTTTCTACTTAAGAGGCAGTTGTGTTAGCAGCTTTAGAGCTGCCTTTGGGTCTGTTATGTGGTGAGGCTGCAGATGGATGGTCTAAGCTGCCGCATCCTCCTCGATCATTTCAATTGACTCACCCTGAATTCTGCGACATTTGTTCTTTATTATTGTTTGCCTGAAAATTAAGTTGTTTACTCAGTTTTCTTATCTTCTAACTACATGGTTCAAAAATATCATATGTATTCAGACATACCCACTCCCCACACCTGCATCCAACATAAGTTATATATATTGTACTAATCTGCCCTGTAAATGGAAGTCACAGTAACTAAATAATTCAGTACTGAAACAACTAAGATGGTCTGAGATGATTCTAGAAGTGTCAAGGACAGCACTAGAAACCACAAGCTCATCAACTTGAAACAAGTGTTTAAAGCAAATTCAAGTCTCCGAATCAGGATCAGCTTTTATACCAGACAAGAAAATCATGGTTATTAAAATGTTTTAGAAGAAGAGAGCTATTTGTCAAACTTTTATATGAAGGAACAAAAAAAGTAAACAACAATATAAAGCTAGAATAGCACTAGTTAGTGGGAGAAGCAGGACTACAAAAGATTTTTCCTGTTCCTGGGTGGAAAAGTGCACAGGGAAAATGGAAGTAAGTGGTGTGAATGGAGGTAGAGAATTAACAAAGAACTCTGACATTTCAAGGACCACAAGTGGAAAAGAGAATTTGAGATTCTGACCTGTGAGCACTGATATAACTATAGCAGACCTGTTGGCTAATGGATATCATCATCCTGCTGGGACAGGTGATCAGTTGCCTTTAATGATCTTTTTTTTTTTTTAAAGTAAATGGTATAGCAATGTTAATATGAAGGCCCGTAGACACTCCCATAATACAAATAATAAGAAAAAGTATAGTACTGGGCTAGTTGGAAACAGCATCGCTCAGAATGGAGCACAAAGGAGTTCAATACTTCTCAATACCTGGCACATGTCAGACAATCTGGTTTACTAGTTCCTTGTTACAGGGTGTCTGGCCCTTTAAGGGGAAATGGGTCTCAGCCCCACTTGTGTCACCACCAATTCTTCTCCCCAGATAGAGAAAATGAAGATGCCCATGTGATCCAGGCAAGCCTGTGGGTAAAGCAGAAGCCTGAGCCAGAGGACCTGTAGAGAGCAGAAAGGTTTTTGCAGAAGTGCTGAGGTAGCCCAGTGAAGAAAGGACTGAGATGGTATAACCTAACATTCACTCTGTGGAGGAAGGCTGGAAGACCTCGCCCCGCAGAGATGTCTTGGAGGGCAGGGCTATTGTCATGAAGATTTTGTTTGCTGAAAGACTTTGCTAGCTTGCCTAGAACTGCCAGATCACAATTTAAAAGGACCAGGGAGAAGCACAGTACAATCCCTGGAAGGAAGGCTGTGTACTCCCTTAACTAAGAGGGAGGGTTTGGGGCCTGGAGGGTCACTGGAAACGGTGTGAAAGACTCCATAAATTAGACCCCAAAAGGGTAATTTTCTTTTAAATACTTTAGGTTGTGGGAAGTTACCGGGAGAATCAGGAAGGAACTGAGGGGGATGCCTTCAAGGGCACCCGTTGCCACAAAAGCAAATGAGTGTGTGAGTACACACACAGAGCAAATGCGTATTTGAAGTGCACTAAAATGTCGTGGGTGTGATGCTCTAGCGCTAGTGGAATAGGCAGACATCAACAACAAGCTAAAACTGGCCTCTCCAAGGAAAACAGTAAGCCGAGAATATTCCAAAGCTTGAACTAGAGAATTTTTCATACATCACTAAGACCTTGGCTACACTTGCGAGTTACAGCGCTCTAAAGCCGCCCCCAGCACTGTAACTCACTCCCCGTCCACAAGGCATTTGCAGCGCTGTATCTCCGTGGCTGCAGCGCTGCATGTACTCCACGTCCCCGAGAGGAATAGCGTGTATTGTGCTGCTGTTGCAGTGCTGCAGCGCCAGTGTGGCCGCCCAATGCGCTGTGACTGGCCTCCAGAAGTATTCAGCAGTATCCCACAATGCCTGTTCTAGCCACTCTGGTCATCAGTTCAAACTCTACTGCCCTGGCCTCAGGTAACCAATTATGTGACCCACCCTTTACATTCCCCGGGAATTTTAAAAATCCCCTTCCTGTTTGCTCAGCCCGGCGTGGAGTGCTATCAGCGAATCTTTCCAGGTGACCATGCCTCCACGCGCCAAACAAGCCCGAGCATGGAGCAATGGCGAGTTGCTGGACCTCATCAGTGTTTGGGGGGAGGAAGCTGTACAGTCCCAGCTGCGCTCCAGCCATAGGAATTATGATACCTTTGGGAAGGTATCAAAGGACATGATGGAAAAGGGCCATGACCGGGACACCCTGCAGTGCAGGATTAAAGTGAAGGAGCTGCGGAGTACTTACCGCAAAGCCAGTGACGCAAACAGCCGCTCGGGTGCTCCCCCCGTGACCTGCCAATTCTACAAAGAGCTGGATGCGATACTTGGGGTTAACCCCACCTCCACTCCAAGCACCACCATGGACACTTCAGAGCCGGTGGGGGGGGGGGGAGGAGGAGGAGGAAAATGGGAGTGAGGGTGGTGGGCCGGATGGAGACACCCCTGGAGCCATGCAGCCAGGAGCTCTTCTCGAGCCAGGAGGAAGGTAGCCAGTCGCAGCGGCCGGTACTCGGTGGAGGACAAACAGAAGAGCAGGTTCCCGGTAAGCGGGGTTTTTTTTCGGGAAGGAATTTTTTTGGTGCGGGCTCTTTGGGAGAGGAGGGTTAGGCATGCATGCCTAGATGCGGAATAGTGCATTGATGTGGTTTATCACATCGCAGTAATCGGCCTCGGTAATCTCCTTGAATGTCTCATCCAGAACGTGTGCAATGCGCTTGCACAGGTTTATCGGGAGAGCCACTGTGGTCCTTGTCCCAGCCAGGCTAACGTGTCCGCGCCACTGTGCCGCGAGGGGCAGGGGGACCAGGCAAGCTGCATATGGGCCAGGGTGGAAGCCGCATTGCAGTAGAAGACTCTCCCTTGCTTCCCAGGTCACCCTCAGCAGCGAGATATCATCCAGGACGAACTCCTGTGGAAAATGTTGGAAAAGTGTTCAGTGTAGGTGCCCCCTGAAGCTGTTGGCTCTCCCCAAGGCACAGAAACCCAGAGGACAGTGCAGCCCTGAAACAATCAGTCCCCCTTACTCACCATTTTGAGGCTCCCGTGGGATATGTGTGCTCTCTTTCGGATGGGAAAATTATGCAATTGTGTAGATCCTGTGTGTTTTCTACTCCTTAAGTGTGGGGGAAATCATTACTCTGTCTGGTATAAACAATGCTGCCTCTGTTAAATGTTGCATTTTGCCTATACAGCTGCATCAACCTTGAGACCTCAGCCGTCCCTCTCATCACCTGCTCAGAGACTGCAAAGATTCAGGAAGAGACCGCGAAAAAGCAAAGAAGACATGCGGCAATCTATTAAAGAGAATGAGAAAGCACAGGACTGGAGGGAGAGAGAAAGCAGGATCCGCCAGGAAAACGCAGCGCACCAGCAGCAAAGCACGGATCGGCTCATAAGCATCAGGGAGCGCCAAGCAGACGCTATCCAGGAGCTCATAGCCACGCAGAAGGAGCAGTACCGCAAACGCAAACACACCCACCCACAGCCCTTGTCCCAAAACTCTTTCCATTGTGCACCACTGTCACCTCCAACCTACTTTCCCCAACTTTCGTGTTCTTCACGCCACCAGCTGCCTCCAACACCAGAATGTTCACCACCCAGCCCTGAAAACCACGACTCTTACCCTCTGCACTCAACCCCCATCACCATGCAGTATAGCTATCCTGAAGTGCAGCACTCACTGCACAGCACACCAGACAGGACATACGCGAATCTATGATTGTACATTTTCCCACTCCACCCCCTTGTTTCTTTTCAATAAATATTTTTTTTCTTTTCAATAAATGGATTTTTTGGCTTTGAAAACATTCTTTATTATTGCATAAAGTAAAAGACTCCTTAGCCCAGGAAATAAACAGGCACTGCAAGTCTGCTTGTCTGCTTAGCAAATACTGATTCCTAAAGATTGGAACTACTGCACTTCACTCCCGTGCAGGGCACCAGATATCACTGCTGGTTTTCAGCCTCAAATTGCTCCCTCAAGGCATCCCTAATCCTTGCAGCCCCGGGCTGGGCCCCTGTAATAGCCCTGCTCTCTGGCTGTGCAAATTCAGCCTCCAGGTGTTGAATCTCGGAGGTCCATGCCTGAGTGAAGCTTTCACCCTTCCCTTCACAAATATTATGGAGGGCGCAGCACGCGGATATAACCGCGGGGATGCTGTTTTCGGCCAAGTCCAGCTTCCCATACAGAGATCGCCAGCAGGCCTTTAAACGGCCAAAGGCACACTCCACAGTCATTCGGCACTGGCTCAGCCTGTAGTTGAACCATTCCTTGCTGCTGTCAAGGCTCCCTGTGTAGGGTTTCATAAGCCACGGCATTAACGGGTAATGGGGTCTCCAAGGATCACAATGGGCATTTCAATTTCCCCTACCGTGATCTTCCGCTCTGGGAAAAAAGTCCCAACCTGCATCTTCCTGAACTGCCAGGTGTTCCAAAAGATGCGTGCGTCATGCACCTTTCCGGGCCAGCCTGTGTTAATGTCAATGAAACACCCATGGTGATCCACAAGCGCCTGGAGAACCATCGAGAAATACCCCTTCCGATTAACGTACTTGGATCCTAGGTGGGGTGGTGCCAGAATAGGAATGTGTGTCCCATCTATCGCCCCTCCACAGTTAGGGAACCCCATATGTGCAAAGCCATCCACTATGTCCTGCACGTTACCCAGAGTCACTGTTCTTCTGAGTAGGATGCGATTAATGGCCCTGCAAACTTGCATCAACACGATTCCAGCGGTCGACTTTCCCCACTCCAAACTGGTTTGCGACTGACCGGTAGCTGTCTGGAGTTGCCAGCTTCCAGATTGCAATAGCCACCCGCTTCTCCACTGGCAGGGCAGCTCTCAATCTCGTGTCCTTGCGCCGCAGGGTGGGGGCGAGCTCCTCACACAGTCCCATGAAAGTGGCTTTTCACATCCGAAAGTTCTGCAGCCACTGCTCATCATCCCAGACTTCCATGACGATGTGATCCCACCTCTCGGTGCTTGTTTCCCAAGCCCAAAAGCGGCGTTCCACGGTGCTGAGCATGTCCGTGAATGCCACAAGCAATTTCGTGTCATACACGTTATGCAGCTCGATAGCATCATCGGACTCCTCACTCTCACTGTCACTTTGGATCTTAAGGAATAGTTCGACAGCCAAACGTGACATGCTGGCGAGATAAGTTAGCATACGCCTCAGCAGTTCGGGCTCCATTTCCCGCAGACAGATCGCGCTGCACAGAAACCATTGAAAGATGGCGCCAAAGGTGGACGGAAACAAAGGGATTTCTGGGATGCGAAGCGATGCATCACAGGGCGTTGGGACAGGATCCAGAATACCCCGCACCCACACCCCCTTCCCACAACCACAGCGCCAGAATGGGAAGAGGTGCTCTGTGGGATAGCTGCCTATAATGCACTGCTCCCAATGGCACAGCAAATGCTGCAAATGTGACCACGACAGTGCACTGGGCAGCTGTCAGTGTGGACAGACTGCAGCACTTTCCCTACTCAGCTGTACGAAGTCAGGTTTAACTCACAGCGCTGTACATCTGCAAGTGTAGCCAAGGCCTAAGGCACTTCTATCCATGTGAAACTGCTGAATGATGTGCTTACTAGTGAGTCCAGTGAATCAGGAGTTCTCTTACGATAAAGGACAGGCAGGAATTCACAATAAAAAGGAGCTAATGGACAAATTTATTTTGGCCCTTGACACAGTGACCAACAGTAACAT
Organism: Trachemys scripta elegans; assembly: GCF_013100865.1. Taxonomy (NCBI): domain Eukaryota; kingdom Metazoa; phylum Chordata; order Testudines; family Emydidae; genus Trachemys; species Trachemys scripta. Next base: position 93,504,623 of record NC_048301.1, read on the forward strand.
TCTTGTCATGTTGTCTTTCACATGAAATCACTTAGTGTGGTTTGAATGATTATTTCTAATCTAGAATTTTTTCATGAATCTCTGAAATTTTTCCATTGTTTCCAGAGATGGAGTGTGGACTAAGATGAAGCCCGAGTTACTCTGAAAGCAAGAGTGACAGAATCTTGAAAATCACGAAGTTTTGAGCAGTGGCAATTTCAGAATTTGTACAGCTGAATGCTCTCCAGATCCATCCTGACATGCCCTCCCGTGACCTGTAGATACCCTGTGGGAAGATTTCTCTGGACTTGTGTCAAGTAAAAGCACAACACAAAGGTTTCCCTCTCTATTCTGTACTCATTGCTCCAGATCCCCCTGCTTTTGCTCCCTACACAGCATAAGAGTATCAAACTTACAATTAGTAATGTTGCTTATTTTCTCTGATATGTAAGGCATCCTTCAGAGATACTCCATGGGATCTAATTTCCTTTAAGACAGATAAATAAGGAATCATAAACAGGTTGGCAGTGGCCATTTAAAAAAGCTCAGAAATGAAATTGCACAGTGTCTATGTACGCCAGTTTCCCCCTTTCTGGGGCTTGACTTGACTGGTAATGCAAAAACAATAACCCAACAAACTTCAGCAGAAGCATCCTCTTTGACTTCTGCTGTTCGTATGGTGTCCCTGAAGGGCTTTCTCTGTCCTACTTTTCTTTGGTTCAAAGTGATTCTTTTCCCCTTTTATATCCTAGGTAGAGCTAATTGGGGCGGGGGGAGGAGGGACCCACTAGCATAGCTCCATTCTGTTCTATTTAGGTTCTTATGCTGCATCCACCATGGTATCTGATGTGACATTAGCAATTACTCATACTCTAATGTAGGGTTGTAGCCCTTGAGTAAAGGGTTATTAAACAAAAAAGCCCTACATTCTTATATGGAGTCTTAGAGCACATGCCACTTGTTACAGGTTTACATAACATCTACTGGTAATTAGACATGAATTCACTTGCTTGAACTACAAACAATGTAAATTGTTCATCAACCGTAAACATGCCATTTCTACCAGTTAATGGTGTAATTCCATAGGAAAGGCTGACTTATTAATTTTAACAGCTTTTCCATGCAAATAGAGATATCTCTCTCTCTCATTTATAGTGTATAGGCACCCCTAAATTCAGTTCCTGAATGTATCACTTTAATGTAACACAAACTGAAATAACACATTTAAACATGCTGAAATGACAAAATGCATGTGTTCTACTATCACAAAAACATGCCAGGAAATCTAACATTTGGGCTGCCTATAATTGTAGGGAAAAGCTCTTATTCTGGTTTTCATCCAAGCAAGTTCTAATATTATATTTAAAAGCAGAAATCATGAATCAATTTTTTTAAAAATCTGTCTAAAAGAAAACGTAATCCAAGACACACATGAACAGTTGGCATTCCCTTAATTCAAGAGCTATGAATTGAGTTGGGTGAACACTGAAAAGCATTTTCTGGGAATATTCCACTGAATTTTTAAACAAAGTCATTTTGACTATGTTCATGCCCCTCTTATGTTCACTTTCTGTGAATAGTCTAGTAAATAAGCTAAATTATTGGCATGAATAAAAAGAGCAAATTGTAAGTGTGACTCTTCACAAACAGTGAATTTCAAATGGCCTAACTAACACTGGCAAATTTTGAACTGTGAATTTTACATTCAACTATGCAATTCAAAAATGTTTGGTTTTGGTTAGTTAGTCAGTAAATCTTTCAAGTGCCAGGAATAGACCCAATTCTGTGTTTTGTAATCAACCAGCACAGCATGTATTTCTGTGTTCACAACGAATGTATGAACACACCAAGAATTGTTCAGGAATGATTGCAAAGAAGGAATGAATGTGAGAACTTCACAATCTCTTTGCAGGTGAAATTCAGTGCATACATTATTCATTATTAATCATTCACCAGTTTTGGCAAAATACGGATTTATCTTGGTCTTGTGCTTTTGTTTAAAGGTCTGATCCTATAAGACACTAGTACTTACTGCAAGGGTCTGGACACCCCCAATTCATGTTGACTCCAAGCGTGTTGGGCGTACTCACCATCAAGGAGGAATGGGTCTTCCTGAGTTACTGTAGTACGAGACTTCTAAAGCCTTTTAGCAACTGGCCTTCATAGATTACTGAAATTTAATTTTCCTCCTTTACAAAAGGATCTGATTAATGTTTTCCCTTTATCATTTTTGAATCACATTCCTTGCTATATGTTTTATCTAACTCAGACTTTTTAAATGCTTATGCTTTAATACTGCTTCCTATTATTCTGAAGCCATGAGAGCCCCCCAGTGGAAGTCTGAGAGTCCTGACACTCAGCCCATTTTATGTTGTCCTTTTTTTTTGTAAAGTATATTATGTCCCTTGAAGGGCTGGATTTCCAATTAGGTACTGTAGGCACATGCCTAGGGGTGCCAGTGTTCTTGTTGCCAAGTATGCGATTTTCTAGCCCAATTAGGCTATTTTTAGGTGTCAGTTGCATGGGTTTTTTAGAAGTTGTGAGTTGCGGTATTTTGGGCTATTTTGCTGCCCTGCTGCCACTGGCCGCACTGCTTGGGAGTTCTTGGGAGAGAAGGAGCCTCCTGACTGGCCCTGACCCCTGCTGAGATGGCCCACATGTCATGCCCCCTCACCTTAGGTGATGTTTGCAGCATGCACAGAATTCTTGTCCAAGGGAGGCAGAATTTTTTTTCTGCAGAAAATGTGCTGCGGTTCTGCCTTTCTCCCACCAGAGGCCGCCGTGGTGCCGGAACAGCCTGAGCGGGCTGAGGCTGACTGGTCTGGTCAGCAGCGGCAAACAGCTAGCAGCCTTCTTGGGAGTCAGAGTGGGCCACGCAGAGCTGCTGGGGGCCACAGGGCCACATGGGGACGAGGGTTGCCAACTTTCTAATCATAGAAAATCGAACACTCCTGCCCCTTCTCCAAGCCCCGCCCCCATTCGCTCCATCCCCCCTCCCTCTGTCGCTTGCTCTCCCCGACCCTCACTCACTTTCACCAGGCTGGGATGCAGGGGGAGGGAGGGCTGAGGGCTCTGGCTGGGGCTGAAGGATTTGGGGTGTAGGAAGGGGCTGGGGCAGGGTGTTGGGGGTAGGTGCAGGTTCCGGGAGGGAGTTTGGGTGGGTGGGGGGGATTTCAGGCTGGGGCAGAGGGTTGGAGTGCGGGAGGGGATGAGGGCTCCGGCTGGGGGTGCAGGCTCTGGGGTGGAGCTGTGGATGAGGGATTTGGGGTGCATGAGGGGGCTGTGGGAGGGATTTGGGATGTGGGCGGGTGTGGGCTCCAAGAGGGAGTTTGGGTGTGGAAGAGGACTCCAGGCTGAGGCAGGGGGTTGGGGCGTGGGAGGGGGTGAGGGATTCAGGGTCCCGGTGGCGCTTACCGCAGCTCCTGGGAAGTGGTCGCAAGGTCCCTGCAACCCCTAGATGCATGGGCAGCCAGGAAGGATCTGTGCACTGCTCTTGCACCCGCAGGCACCGACCCCTCAGCTCCCATTGGTCGTGGTTCCCGGCCAATGGGAGCTGCGGAGCCAGCCCTCGGGGCAGGAGCAGCACACAGAGCTTCCCTGGCCGCCCATGAGTCTAGGGGCTGCAGGGACCTTGCGGCCACTTTCCAGGAGTCGCGCGGAGCTAGGACAGGTAGGGACCCTGCCTTAGCCCTGGGCCCCTGGCTGTGCCACCAACCGGACTTTTAACGGCCAGGTCAGCGGTGCCGACTGGAGCCGTCAGGGTCCCTTTTCGACCGGGCATTCTGGTCAAAAACTGGACGCCTGGAAACCCTAAGTTGGGCCACATGGAGAGGGGGCTCCAGGCAGGGACACATGGGGAGGGAGGAGGGGCGGTGAAGATGCTGTGCAGAGGCACATAAGATGTAAATCTGGCCCTGGTCCCTTGTGAATATCACTCTGATACAATATCTTGTGTTTGCCTTCAAGTATGGATTTAAAATTGATTTCTGATGTTTACATTTTTGCAGTAATGCAAATCTCTTTGTCTGAAGGACAAAGTGCGAACTGCCAAAATCAGGTTTTTCTGAGGCAAGATAGGAATTACAAGGGTTTCTTTTTTGTTCACAATAAAAAAGTGGCTCATCAGGTGGTGGCTAATGTAATGTAATCCCTAATGTAATGAAAGAGTGACCACATGTAGTGCTGCGCATGCCACTAAAATTTGCTCTCGAATAGCAATAGAACCCTTAAATGTCAGACATAGACTAGATACCATTTGTTGATTGTCACTAGAGATCATTGTCATGCATGTAATCCCACCAAACATTTGAAGCAGTCCCTTATTGTTCCTATGAAGTACAAGAAAAGCAAACAGAGTACACATAGGAATCTGAACAAGATTAGCAAGTAGATAGGTAAAGAATGATATGCTTTATTTATTATTAATACTGAATGCTCTTATGGCTCATCAGAGCTGAATAAGAATTACCGTATTAGATTACTCTACACGCATATATTCAATGCTCTCAGGATCCATCTGCACTGCAACCATAAACAAAATTGTGTGTCTGTGTGTATAATTCCAGTTATCTCTCTGCCCCTTACCTTGCTTATCATAGCTACATTTGATTAATCATCATGAAATGGGAAAAACAAAGAACTAAAGCACTGATACATTAGAAAGATAATTCCAGGTTTGCCTCAGGCTTAATAGCAGAGTCATTTTAATTTGTACATATTTAATGCTTTAAAACACATGGAACTAATGTAGGAAGCTGCAAATCAGATGAAACCTCTAGTGTTTTCTATTCACTAATCCTGAGATAAAAATCAACTGCCCTGTGCATATAGCATTATCAAAGGCTTTTGGAGAAAACTGTAGATCTGTCATAGGCCAGACTAGATGGTAGGAAAAGATGTGACCCTGTGCACATGCCCTGTTTGGAAGTAGAGAGAATGGGAGTATCGGCCAACTTGGCCAGGTGTCTGAAGTTGTGCCTAATGTGGGGGTTTGACACTAAAATCAGGGTGCCTGGTATGGCATTTTCCTATTGGATTTCACAACATCAGGAACAATAAAATGAAGCAAAGAGGCTAATATGATGTAAGAAATAAGCTTGTACATGTCTGCGCATTTCTGTTCTTTGAAACGATGTGTCCATCAGTCATCAGAGGTGGGGCCTTCTGAGCTGTGGCAGCACAGCTGTGAGTAACCTCAAAGAGGAACCAGTAGGCCTGATTCACTACTGCACTACTTCAGTGTAACTCCATGTAACCCCTTTGGGGTTTACAGAGCATGGCCCTTTAAATCTTTTTCCTAAGGGGGAGAGGGAGAGTAAGAAAAAAGGAGGGAAACTCCAGGGGGCAGCGCTGGAGCTCCAGGGAGAGGGAGAGGCAGCATGCAGGCCCTGGAAAAGTGAAGCAGCAGAGAACCTGCCTGAAGCCTGGGAAGGACAGAGCCGATTGGGAACACCCCAGGACTAGGGTGACCAGATCACCCAAGTCAAATATCGGGACGCGGGGAGGGTGACACAGGGGGGCGTGGGGGGGGGGGGGGCAAAAAACAAAACAAAAAACACCCTTCCTCCACAAGCGCTGGAGGGAGGCCCGGGAGACGCAGGGGAAGCGCGGGGCCAGGGTGAGTGAGAGTCCGGCCTGGCCCCGAGCAGGCAGGACTCAGTCGGGTGGTAGGGAGAGTAGGGGGTCAGCCCGCAGGGCCAGGCGGCGGCTGTTGTTGTCCCCCCGGGCAGTGGGACTCAGGAGCAGCCACTGCTGCAGCTCCCACTGCCGCTGGGGGAGGAAGCGGCCGATGGCGAAGCTCGGCGGCTGCGGCTCTGGCACCCGGGCCTGCTGCGGGGACCCAGCAGCGCGCACGCTGCGCCCAGCCCAGCCCCATGCCAGTCGCGTCTGGGCTGCTGCCCAGCTGGTGCTATCCCGCGGCGGCCCCGGAGTGGGGGCAGCAGGCCCCAGCCCCCCCGTCCCGCTCGGGTCCCGCAGGGGAACAAACGGGGCTGCCGATGCCTCCGCCTCCGCGGCAGTGGGAGCTGCAGCAGTGGCTGCTCCCGAGTCCCACTGCCCGGGGGGGAGAACAGCCGCCGCCTGGCCCTGCGGGCTGCCCCCCTACTCTGCCTACCGCCCAACTGAGTCCTGCCTGCTCAGGGCCAGGCCGGACTCTCACTCACCCTGGCCCCGCGCTTCCCCTGCGTCTCCTGGGCCTCCCTCCAGATCTTGTGGAGGGAGGAGGAATGGTGAGCCTGGGGAAGAGGTGGGGATTCGGGGAGGGGGCCAATCGGGGGAGGCGGGGGTGGAGTCGGGGCAGGGAGGGGCGCGAGCACTTCTGGGCTCTGGAGCATTTCCTTGTTTGTCCAGTGTCCCAACCGCACATCGGTCGGGACGCAGGACAAACAAGGAAATATCGGGACAGTCCCGATAAAATCGGGACATCTGGTCACCCTACCCAGGACAAGAGCCAGGAGGAGCACTGTGCCAGGGAGGACTTGCCCAAGAAGGACAGGCCGGAGCTGGACCCAGTATCACTGCTGCCCGGAGCTGCATGGGGCTGTGATTACTGAGGCTTGTGGCTCTGCATTGGGGACGAGGAGGGAGGTTGCTAGATAGTTAAGGGGGAGGTGGTCGCTCTGTGTGGCTTTGCAGAGAGCGGCAGAAGAGGGCACCGGAGGGGTTTGTTGGGGGAAAGTTCACTGGCGCCGAAGACAACCAGGAGCACCCAAGACTCACCACTGGACTGGAACTTTGCTCAGGACTTCTGAACTCTGTGCAGACACATTGCTCGGTGTCTGCCCTTCTAGACTGTGCTACCACTGAGTCTGTGGGGCCTCGGCAGGGCCGACTTTAGCAAGAGCGGGGCCCGATTCCTGGGGGCGGGGCTTGCTGCAAGCCCCGCCCCCAGGACCCGAGCCGCGCCGCCGGGGGGCGGAGGCGGGGGGGGCCCGAGCGGGGCGGCGGGTGGGGGGGACAGGGGGGGCTCGAGGCGCGCGGGGGGGGGGGGCGGGGGGGGACGAGCCGCGCCGGGCCG